>NW_027067003.1:0-16006 GCF_032884065.1 Artemia franciscana | reverse complement strand
GCAAACAAAGTAAGGGAAAATATAGGTAACATGAGAGAGTATAGAAACAAACAAATTCAAGAAATTTGTTACTTATGGAAAAAACTTGAAAAAATAGAAATTTCAGGAAAAGAACCAGCGGAGAATCTTCTAAACTCAATAAAAGAAGAAAATCACGAAAAATATTATGGATTTGTAGTGCGTAAAACAAAAATTCCCCCTAAATCAATGCAGAGGGTCCAAATATCACAAATGTTAGAACCAGTTAATGATAAAAATGAAATTTGGGTAGCATCACCGTCGGAAAATCTCCCGAAATATGTAGTTTGTGAAGAACAAATTATAAATTACGAAAAGGGAGAAGGTTACATTTGGGTAACGAACACCCACGAAAACGACCTAATTACCCTAAGTAAAGGTACATGTTTAGTAGAGATACAGGTAGTATCGGAATCCGAAATTAATAATTGGAAAAATTTGGAAAAAAACTACGTGAATAATATTAATGTTTACGTTGACAGAGAATATCCACTGACGCGATCTCAATTCCTTGAGAAATTCGAACTAAGTCACATAACCGACGTGTCATTAAAACAAAAATTATGCGACTTATTATGGGAATATAAAGATGTCTTTTCGACATCTGAAGATGACATAGGACTTATCCCATTTTATGAACACGCAATACAAACCAGGGCCACCAGTCGCAAAACAACCATACAGAATTCCTTATAAACATAAGGAATGGCTAATAAACAAAATACATGAACTCGAAAAAAATCAAATCATAAGGCCAAGCATAAGCCCATACTCTGCCCCCGTTATTTTAGTCCCGAAAAAGAATAATGATCTTAGACTAGTGGTAGATTATAGAGCTTTAAATAAACAAGTAGTAAGTGACAAATTTCCCCTACCTAGAATAGACGAAATTCTAGATTCAATATCAAATAAAAATAAAATATTTACTTCCCTAGATTTGACACAAGGGTATCATCAAGTAAAAATAGCTGAGGGCGATGTTTTTAAAACAGCTTTTTCAACAACAGAATGTGGTTCTTATGAATACTTAAGAGTACCATTTGGACTAAAAACTAGTTCGAGTGCATTGTGTAGACCCCTCCTTCATTTACTAAGAGGCCTAAATAACATAATTCATTTTGTTGATGACGTCATAGCTATGGACAAAGACGCGGAGGACCATTTAGAGACACTAGCAAAAGTGTTTGGGAAATTTAGAGAAGGCAATTTAAAATGTAGACCAGAAAAAGTAAATCTTTTTCAAACAAAACTAAAATTTTTAGGAGTAGTTGTAACGCAAGGACAAATTTCCCCAGACCCTGAAAAAATAAAATCCGTTAAAAATATAAAGCCCCCCCAAACAATTAAACAATTACGAGGAATCTTAGGATTAATGAGTTATTTCCGAAAATTTATAAGAAATTACGCACAAGTTGCAAAACCTTTAACGGACCTCACGAGAGGCAACCCACAAAAAATTGTGTGGTCTAATACAGCTCAGAATGCATTAGATCATTTAAAAAAGGCTCTAACATCAGAACCTATTTTATCCCTACCTGACTTCCAAACAGGACAATTCGTTGTTACAACGGATGCCTCAAACAAGGGAATTGGGGCGATCCTCTCCCAAATAATAAATGGGGAAGAAAGAGTGATAGCGTACGCTTCTCGCACCCTGACTGCTGGAGAAAGTAATTATTCTGCTACACAGCTCGAATTATTATCAATTATCCACCATTTGGACAAGTTCAGACATTATTTGGTAGGCAGAAAATTTAAACTGCGTTCAGACCACAAAAGCTTGCAATATCTGCAAACTTTCAAAAAGCCAACGGGAATACTCGCGAGATGGATTTTGAAAATCCAAGACTTAGATTATGAATTTGAACATCTTAAGGGAAAACAAAATGCCCCATGTGATTATCTAAGTAGATTTCCAGATAATACCCCAGTAGAAAATGAAAATGAAGAAGTCAACACGATAAAAGCAAAGTACGTTCCAAGAAAGAAAGGTTTAAAAATGAAATCGGCTGAGAATAATTCAGTTGAGAAGGAACAGAAAGACAGCCCACTTTCCTTGAATTCTATAAAAATATATCAAAAGAAAGATAATACTTGTGCTGCTCTAATAGAATATTTCTTATATGATAAAGAGTTACCTGATGAAATGAAATCTTTTAAAAAAGAAATTGATAACTATTATTATGATTTCGACGAAGAAATACTATGTAGGATAATAACCGATACTGATAAAAGAAATCAAACTTCCGTTATACCAGTTTTACCCCAAATTCTGGAAAAACCCGCTTTTGAATTTTTTCATTCTGAAGTAGGTGGTCACTTGGGATTAGATAAGACATTCCATAGATTAAAACAATACTTTTTCGTTACTTCAGCCTTGACAAAGTTAAAGAATTATGTTAATAATTGTGAAACTTGTAATTTAAGAAAAAATCCTCAAGTCTACCCGAATCCAACGATAGGAAGAACGCCTACGGCCCGGTTTCCATTTGACATAGTCTCTTTTGATTTATATGGTACAAGTGGAGGATTACCCACTTCTAATGAAGGACACACCTGTGTACTGTCAGTAATAGATCATTTTTCTGGTTTCACTTTTGCTAAACCATTAAAAAATCAAAGCGCCTATACAACGTCGAAAGCTCTCGCTAAAATATTCCTTAATTTCGGTATCCCCAATACAGTATTAAGCGATAACGGCACTAATTTTGTAGCGAAAGTAACCAAGGATTTAATGTCTTTCCTTCAAATAAATAAATTGGTATCGACCCCCTATCATCCACAGGCCAATGGGAAAATCGAGAACAGACACAAACTATTTTCTAATATTTTAAGTATTTACACGAAAGAAAATCGCAGGGATTGGCATGATACCCTACCTTATTTAACAAATGTAATAAATACAGCTTACTCCCAGGTCATTCGCGATAACCCATTTTATATATTATTCGGACGAGACTTTCGAATCCCTTATGATGAAATTATAGAGTCACGACAATTTTATAATGATTCTCAAGATTATAAACAAGAATTTATCAATAGAATGAGGAAAACTTATAAACTTGTAAAACAAGAAATAGAAAGATCAAAAAGAAAGCAAGAAGCAAAAAATATTCCTAATGTCAAAGGTAAACTCGATTTCCAAGTAGGAGATTGCGTTTACTTAAAAAATGAAAACAAATCGGACGGCAAGAAACTTTCGGACCGGTACCTAGGACCGTTAAGAATAATTAAAAGGTATGATAATAATGTTACATTTAAACTATTAAAACCAAAAACAGGAAAAATTTATAAAACCCATGTTAGTCGTATAAAAAGGGCAAAATTCACAGAAACATGGACCCCTCAACCTTCAACATCAAATACATCTGAGGACGAAAATCAACCACCTCGCTCCAGATTAAGTGAGCTTAAACCTTTTAATTTTAAACAAGGATATTTTGAAAACAGTAGTGACGAAGAAAAATTTAATGAATTTCTAACCATGACAAATATGGTTACCCCCCCAAAAAGTACCCCCGTTACGCGGAGACGGAGGAATAGCGATTCCTCTTCCAGTGAAGAATCAGAAGAGTTGGACTATACAATTTCTCCACAAACGCAATTTTTCCCGGATCGAATTTCGACACCTTTTCCACCAAAACGTTTCCCCGACAATTTGGTGAAACCTATTTCACCAATAGACAGACCTTTATCGCTACATGATGAATTAAATAAGGCTGTACAAACTCCTAGGGACATAGAGTCACAAAGAGACAATCAACCCCAAAAACAAACATTAAGAGAAGCAATGGATATCATTAATTACCCCATTAAAACTAGACAAAGTACATTTTATACTGATCCACCTACTGATGAGCAACAGTATCACGATATAACCGTATCAAAGGCAAAACCAAAGGACTGGGTATCTTGGAAGGAAACCTTAATACAAACACTTCCTCACCCCCCGGAAGACATGGCTTTCAAGCAGTGGAGGCACCCCAAGAAGACATTTGAATCCTCCCAAAGCTCCCAAGAATCGTTCAATTCTCCCGAACCCAGAGATCAACAGGACGAGTCAATCAATAAACCCTCCACTTCACGAGGTGAAGAAATTTACGAAGGTCGAGCTGGATCTACACCTAAATCTCAAACTTCTACTTCAAGAGAACCAGATACTAAATCTACAACTAGTTCCTCAGATACTGAGAGTGAATCAGGCACAAATGAGCCCAAAGATGTGGAAGGAACAAGACCACAGAGTGCGACTGCCCAGGCTAAAAAGGCACAAATTAAAGGTCAAAAATTTCTTAAAAAACAATATAAAAAGTTTGACTTGATATCGCTAGCGAAGCCAAAGAAAAAAAACGAGTCTACCGAAGAGAAGATAACAACAAGGTCAGGCCGAGTTGTCAAAAAACCAGATAAATTAGATTATTAATAAAAGAAAAATAAAAACCTACCAGTCCTGGATAAAATAAAGGAAAAAAAAATAATAATAAAATAATCATTTTTTTTGCTAATTGTCAATTAATTGCGCTAGGAAACCATCCCGTAATAAAACATCCTTAAAAGAAAGTACCTTTCAGGAAAGCTGAAAGACTCCAAGTGAGAAATTGGCCTATCTTCAAAGAGTGCTCATTATTCTAAGTGAGTTCAAAATCACATTTTTGCTAAGATTAACCGCATGAGTGCAACTGCTTCATTAACATTTTTCTTAAAATAATTCCTTTAAGTTAAGGATTATCTTAAGGGTTAAAATTAGAACTGCCCCGTCGACTAAACGTTTCGCCAGATAAGTAGGCGAGACACTTCCTAATTCTTAAAAACTTTAAATTCTCTAATAATATAACCCGTAGCTTTGGTAAACTATATTACCACAAGTATAACTCAACAGTAACAAAACGTTGATTAGAAAGCTTATTAATATTGCTAAACCTTACACATAGACGACGATTTAGGTTTCGAAACCAGAATTACATTCGAAATTACAAGAAGTCTACTATACACGAAACCTGAATAGAGAAAGCGAGGCGCCCTTGCGGGTTGTAGTGGCAAGGCTTGGCGTGTTTCAGCTTGCTTTGCCGCGTACTACCTGAGGGGACTCCTTGAAAGCTACTTCTTCATTGTTACAGCAAGCGGTAAAGTGAACAAATAAAAGTAAATTGCAACAAACTGTAAATTGAATTTTGACAAACCCAAATTCCCCGTGAGCCAATAATCGGTAGTTGGAGTTGGTGTTGTTTACGAACTTCGTATGAGTTTGTTGAGAGCACCAACTCGATTTCCCCATTACTATTTCTTCATTGCCTCAACCCATGTTAGACCAATTAATTCTTCCCATTATATAGAATATTCGCCCGTTTTTGAATGAATTTGAGTAAAAATCCTTGTACATTGTACTTCTCCACTTATTACTTGACATTCCTAACTTGTAACTTGCAAAACATTTCTTATTTCTCAGTTCCGATTTCTCCAAGTTATTAAGTCCCTTTTAACTTAATTTACTACCCCATTTACCACCAAAATATGTCCAAAGCCATTATAGATACAGAATTTATTTCAATTATACATGCTAAGGAAAACATTATATACGCGGCAGCGATTTTAGTTCAAGATGAGAATGGTAAAGAGGTATATGCTGAAACATGGTACCTCAATTACGATTTAACAAAATTTGAACCTCATACATATAGATTTGGCTTAAAATTAGCGAATACTCCTAAATATCGACCCGCGAGAGGAGAAGTAAAAATAAAATATTCAAATAAAAATAAGAAAGGAAAAAACTTAACAAGCCTTCAACTATTAATAAGAAAACTACAACAAAAATTTAATATAAGCTATTGGTTTTGCAAGGGTCCGAATCAAACCGATCTACTTTTAATTGATAAATGTAGACCACCGAAAATTTGTTATAAGATAGAGGAAAATGAAAATTGTATTAAGTACGAAGGAATTCACCGCCCCTTAGATGAAATCCGACATTACGCCAAATTTATGTATGATCCAACGTCCCAAAATTACGCAGTAAGGGGAAATAACATTTTCTTAAAGAGAAAAAAATCGGTAGAAGCAAAAAAAGACGCATATAAAGGTAAATTAAAATCAAAAAAATTCAAACAATAAACAAAATCTACAATTTTTTTTTAGACGAATCACCAAAAGGACTCAAGGCGGAAAAAGGTAATTACTCATTAGATAATTAGCCTGCTTATACGTGTGACTAATACTAACCAGGAAAATGCCGAGACAAAGAACCTTAAGTAATACCGACACCCTAGAAACCAACCAAGACCTAATGTTTGCGAGACCAGAATTTTGGATTTCAAATAAAACTCTAAGTTTACCAAACCTCTCAGTAATAGACTATGAACTACGGGAAATAATCTTCGAATCTGCAATAACTAATGCAGTAAGGAACTTGGAATATAATACCTTATATTCATTATTGAAAGTTCCCGTTATTTTTAACGAGGATCTCTTAATACACGGAATAATCATCCTATTATATGGATCATTTTCATTAGATATATTGAGCAAAGATTACGATTATAGGCACAGAAATGCTATACACACCTTCACAGCCCTACTCCAAGCAACGCCCCCCGTTGCGCATCCTCTAATAGCATCCTTAATACGCGAAAATTTTTGGCACATAGAACAAGAATCAGGTTTCAAAATAATATGGCCCTTAAAGTTTCTGGACTTACTACTAAATGTGAATTACAAAATTGTGGAAGATGAAAATATATTGTTGGGAATATATGAGCACTATTTGAGATACAGTACTAATTTTGACCCAATAATTGTAAAAAATTCATCCCATTATATCTATGATGAACAGTATATGGAGTTAATATATGTAACAACAAAATTCTACATGAATGATGAAAATTTTGGATCAAAAATTTTGCCAGATAAAGACATCATTGTGTATGAAAAATTCCTAGACACAGCTAGCCCCCTATGTTTTCGTAAGGAATTGATTTATAAAATAATTCACACGGCCTCAGATGAACTCAGTCTAAAAGACCTATGCAGAAAGAAAATACGGCAAACATTAAGGAAAAGGGACATTAATTATTCCATACAAAGCCTCCATATTCCCACTTTCCTAAAGAAATACATAATGTACATGGAAAATGACCCCGGAATCAACGAAAAAGACTTCCAGTTAACATTTAAAACCCCCTACCTTTTGAAGTCAGCGTATAATTTAATGGCCAATAATGGGCCAATTTTAAGAATAACAGAAAATCATGAAATTGACGGTTCCTTTTTACCCTTTACCTTTTTTTCTCCTCCCCCCTTATGTAACTTTTCTAATTTGTAGACAAGGAAGAACCGTGTAAAATATAAGAAAAATTTGGTTGGAAGAGAATAGAAATCAATACCTTAATAAACACGTCATACGCGATTCTAGAAGAAACCAGTATCAAGGTAACCGCCAATTAACTTACTAACCTGCCTATAACTAACAAAAGTTGAAGAAGAAATATCATGCCATTAAAAAGAGCCTTAAGTTATCCCAACCTTACCAGGTTGAAGAATGGGGAAAGTTTTGATATAACAACTAGAACCATAAAAACTCCCCCTAGATACCTGAAAAATCGAACAGCTTGGTTTCCATGTAAAACACAAAGTTTGCCAAATTTGTCAGAAAGTGAACACAAATTATTAGACCAAGATTTCGAAAATGCCGTTAAGAAAGCAACAAGAGAATTACAATACCAAACTCTCTACAACCTTCTCGAAATTCCTGTAAGCATCACTAATAAGATAATAACAAGAATTTTGTTCATCTTGTTATTTTGTTCATTTACACGCAAGATAAGAAGAGAAAACTTCCAGTATAAACAGCAACTTGCGTCTCAGACTTTTACGATCTTACTTAACAGAATCCCCCTCAAAAAATATCCTCTAGTTGCAACATTGATCAGCGAAAATTTTTGGAGAATCTATAATGACGGAGGCTATACAATCATATGGCCTCTGAGATTTTTGTCAATATTGATAAAAAGAAATACAAATGTCTTGTTGGAAAAACCAAACATACTAAACAAAATTTATAAAGACTACAAGAACCATTATTCAGCTAGTAATTTGATAAGAAACGGCCGAAAATTCCATATTTATGAACCAGATTACAATGAACTGAAACAAATAATCTTTACCTGTAGCGAACGCGATGACAACTTTGCGTCAAAAATAGAGCCTCAAACAGATATAATCGTATTTGAAAAATTAACGAACTGTAAGGACCCCCTATTTTTCCATAAAATATTAATTTTCAAAGTAATCCATAACGTGTCAGGACTCTTAACCTTAAAAGAACAGTGCAGAAGGCACGTCCGACTTCTTATGCGGAAAAGAAATATAAATTATACCCTGTGGAGCCTTCAAATACCTAAAAATGTACAAAAATATCTTATGTTCGCGGAAGACAATTCAGAAAATAAAGGTCAAATATCTAGATTAACCTTTTGGTCAGCTCCTATTCCTAGATCGAAAGATTTTTTAACATATATAGGCGGACCAATTTTCAACGTGCAAAATAATTTCGACATCAACTGTGGAACAAAACTGTCTACTTTACAAAAATTTTAAACCTCCTGAGTAACAAACAGCTAATCCCACGAAATTATCCATGGAAACATGCCTAACTCCACCCAATAATTATTAATATAACCCAATTTAATTTTTTTTAGAAATTGGACTGGTCTAAAGATATGAAGTAATGGAATCTCAGCCGAATTACTTCCTCGCAATCCAAGTTAAAAACCCTCAGATAAGGATGAATGCTTCATTAATGCAAAAACACGTAATTGAAACAAACCCTAAGTTAACAAAAGCCTTAATCAAACAAAACTCTTTCCATCTAACGTTAAAAGTATTGCATCTGAAAAATAATACTGAAATTGAACATGTAAAAAGTGCTTTTGTCAAGACCATAGAAAAATATAGACAAAATTTCATAAATGAAAAACTTTATCTTGATTTTCAAGGCATCGGGGATTTCTTTGAGCAAATTATATATGCGAAATTAGAGAACGAAGAGGTAGTTAAAACGCGCCTAAATCCAATCATAGAAGAAATCTCGAAAGAAATTACCAAAAGCGGAGTACGAATTGTAAATCAAGAAAACTGGAAGCCACATTTAACGTTAGTTGACCTAAGAAAAGTAAAAAAGCTAAGGAAAGAGGCACGAAAACTTCACCCCTCCTTAACTTCCAATTTTAAAAACATGAAATTTGGAAGAGAACTTGTAAACGGGTTACAATTACTATCAATTTTCGGACCCAAAAGCCAAGAAAACTATTACGAGATAATAGCAGAAGTAGAGTTTGAACAAAACACCCCAAAATGCAACTAAAAGTAAAAAAAAAAAATAAAATAAAATCAAATGAAGTAAAAACGTTTCAGGAACAGAAAGGAGAACGAAACAGGAAATATATGGCAATAAGGTAATGATTCTTCAAAATAAATTACGCTTACCAAAAACTAACATTAAAAAAAAAAAATATATAACATTCGTATAACTAACTTAATTCATATACTTATAGTAAGATAAATATGTTTAGAAATTACCAAAATCGCCGGACCTGTGAACTTTACAAACTATTATAAATAAGTGTAATAGCATATAACACACGAAAAATCTAAACTTAACACTTAGCCTACTAACCTTTAGCCTACTACTTAAAAAAAAAAAAAAATTTTTCTCTTCGCGTAATTTTAACAAAAAATGTCCCAAAGGCATTTAACAAAATTCAATCTCTTACCTTATGCAATCTACATGGATTCATGACACAGTCCGAACTTTGAAAAATACTTCAAATATCAAGCTTTGAAAATACAAGCTTTGAAAACATATCAAAACACAATAACTATATTTGATAAACATTTGTTCACAAAGTATACTTATGTATCTCGCTTAGATAACAGAATATAGTCTTCCCATCTAAACAACTGAACAATGTATTGTAAAACGAGACTTTTATATAATGATAAAAGAAAACAACTTTCTTTTTAAAAGAAACTTAAACACTTAACTTTTAATTTAGTAGCTAACTAAAGTTAACTACTATATTTATTATAAGAACCAAAAATAGTCGCATCATTCTATTGAAATATTGCTACTTACAAAGTAAAACATTGTTCTTAATTTGACTGGGTCTCATTCCAAATGCAAAGTGCTGTAATAAAACCCTCAATTATAATCTACTTACATCTACCTGAGGTAGTGAATACATCAAATCTAAAGGTTTTTCGAAAAGCCATAATTATACGGCACATCTTCAACCGACAAGATAATTGGGATAAGAGAGTATTTCTGCATAATGAGAAGATGCTTATTTTTTTTTAACGACAAGATAATTGGGATATGAGAATATTTCTCCATAATGAGAAAATGATTATTTTTTTTTATTCAATCATTCTTTAAGAAAAAAAAAAAAAAAATTAAAAGGAAACAAGTTGTGAAACTTTTCAAATTCTTAACCTAAAGTTTAACTCATTTTAAATAAGTACAATATAGATTTGTACTACAAAGGACTAGTAGCCTACAACTTATTAATTAAGTTAGGCTAAGACCCTACTAAATTTAAAAACGATTTAAGTCATAAGTCAAAGGTTGTTCTTCTTTTGCAACTAAGCCGGGTAGTTTTAAGCTAGAATGAGTTTAAATGCGAAAGAACACTTACTTTATCGAAAGTCAAACTATTATACATCAATAAGACACCCTCTCGAATTTGTGCAAGTTTTGCAAAGGCTATAATTGTTTCTCAAAGTGCATACAAAAAATGGCTGTAATAAGTTAAAAACATAGTTACTAGGTCTTACAATCTTATAATATAATAATTATCCCTACTTTTAAAGCTCCAAACTACATTAACCACCCAACCATAATTAGATCTTACCCAATTAATGCCATGAATCAAAACTTTAACAATAAAATAAGCCTATCCTTCTATTACATATACTTAATTAGTAATTTAAGCCTCAAGCCGTATCAGACACACAAGTTGTTTCATACTATTTCATACATTTATCAGATATGTGTTTTAAGCAAATTTTTCCTTGTTTAGCAAAATTTTAAACAATTTTAGTTTTTAACTATGTGGAGTTATAAAGAAGTTTAACGGCGATCCTCTCAAAATACAAGTGCTATTAATTTTTTTTATATCTAGGTATTTTTGTAACTAAATAAGATAACTTTAATATAAATACTGCCAATGTCTATCCATCCCCCCCCCAATGAGAGTAGAGAACATCTAATAGGTCTTGAGTTAACTCCATCCTAGACCTAAAACAAAACTTTAAAAAAAAAAAAAAAAAAAAAATCCCTAATAGATTATTAGCGAGACTAAGCTAGTACTTTAATTTGCTAAATACCTAATGATTGCACCCTTCAATATTATTATTTTATCTTCCAAAAACACACACCAATTATTAATTTTCTGACAAAAAATTCAACATTTTTGAGAAAAATACATGAGATTTTTGCTACTAGGTTCTCGGATCCGCCGAATACGATTGTATTATTTTCGTTAAGATTCTGCGATTTTTAGGGAGTGTTCCCCCCTATTTTCCAAAAAATCCTTGTTTTTCTCTATTTAAAATAGCCCCTTTTTCTGAAATGGGCGGTGCCAAAGATCTTCCGTAATGACACTTTAGTCTATTCAGACACGAGTCTTCATTGGAAGCATCTTTAATATTCTTTAATCCCCCAATTTAAAATTATTGATATTTTTTTTTAAATTGATTTTTTTAACACTATATCGTAATGACAATAGCGTGTTAGCCCCTTGAGTCTATCTTCAAAAACTCCAATAATACTCAATAAATCTCAGCGTCACGCAATCCATTTTTTCTTTCTATAATTGATTAAATATTAATTACAGATAAGAAAGATGATCTTAACAATTTTGATGACCATGTGTATAAGTGCCCATACACAAGATGTCGTAAAGCATGGAATAATATTCAAACACGAAAATTCACTTCTAACTAGTAACAATGCTTGGAAAATTTTTATGAAGCTAGACCCTAAACCATTTGAAACATTGTTCCAACAAGTTATAAGACTAGAGAAAAATACATTTGACCTGAAAGAATCAATTTTTCAATTTTTAAAATCAGACAAGGGACTACAAACAAGCAAAAACAACCATAAAGAGAAGAAAGAAACATCCCCTAACTTTCCAAAAGTCAAAATAAAGAGAATAGTAGATGATTTTGATGCTAAAATAGCCGAAATCGATAAAGCTATAGGATTCGGAAAAACCATTGAAAAAAGAAAAAGGAGGTCAATTAACGAAAACCAAAACTCAGATATCGATAAAGAGACCCAGGATACAATTGAGCCAATAAAGACCCAACTTAGACAAAGAAAATTTTACGATGGACAATATGCATTATTGAACGAATTGCCCACAGTATGGAATTTCTTCAAAGAACTATGGAATGGACCAAAACAAATTAACAGGGCCGAGAACAAACAAATGCAAGAAAAAATAAATTTATCTGAAATAAAACCAACGAAAGTTGAAACAAGAGATATAACCAGTATTTCCCCAGACACACAGCAAACCGCTACAATTGAAACCCAAACCACGAGCATTGTATCTGACCTCGTAACGCGAACAAATAAAATACCAGAAATAATAAGAGGCATAGAAAATATTGAAGTGGGATTGAATTCCACTAATGGTACCAGCAAACCAAAATACAAGTTTAAATGTCAATATTTCTGTAGAATAATAAACGTCACAACGGAAGCTACCAAAATCAACACGACCGCCCATGTTCCACGTATTACGTCTTATACCGAAGAAGGCACAAACGGCTTAATGGAAATCCCCAAAAGCACCTCAAGAAAATACGAAACGACTACTTTCTGGAAATACGATACTCAAAACGAGGAAACCACAGCAGAAACTGATTTTACTCCAACAGCAATCGAAACTGAACATACCCCAATAACAGAAGTGGAAGAAACATTCCCCTCGTCAAACCCCACGACGACTGACCCACAACCAATAGAGTTAGACACCTCAATATCAGAAATTACTACAAGTACTATCCCTGGTGTACTAATGCCAATTAAAAACGATGAAATTTTAATAACAGTAAGGCAACCATGGCAATCAACTAGCTGGATTTGGACTTCTTCGAAAAAGGGAAGAATACAAGTTAGATGGCAAATCCCTTTTGTCGAGACAGACTATGGTAGAACACGATGTGTGGATGGAGACAAAAAATGTCAAGATGAAGGTCACTGGAGAGAATGTTGGACAATAGATGGTAAAAAAACTTGCGCGCGACTGGCCATGGCTGACGAACCAGCAAAGGATGAATTAGAACCCCTCCCGGAATTAACCATGGAGAATGCTCATAAAATCTCAACTCATCAGGCATTCCTTATCTTATATAGACAAAGGTTAGAGGCGTTATTTGAACTATTCAATACAGAAATACAAAAACTTAAACAAAGCACTACACGTATATTCGAAGTATTTTTCCGAAGAAGTAAATATAAACGATCAACAAGTCTAATCCCAATAGTAGGAGAGCTTGCTTCCCGACTATTCGGTTTGTCAACCGAAGAAGATTTAAATATACTAAGAGATAATGTTAAAAGACTCAACACAGCCATGAATACAACACTACATGTCCAAAAAATACAAGCAAGCATAGCCAATTACCAAAAAGACAAAATCGAGGCTATATCCAAGAAAATATCAAGAACAGTCAGCACAATGAACTATCTAAAAAATGAGGTAGACAGAGTAATCTCTGATTCCAGCCTAACAATGGTGTCACTAGACATTGTTATTATGTCTTTGTTGAACTTAGCCACTGATGTCAGTAAATTTGAGTTCGCGTTATTTGAGTTAACAGGAGGTACTCTTTCTTACGACTTAGTGGATCCCTCGGATCTTAAGAACATCCTAAACGAAATAAAGACTCACTTAACATTTGGTCTCCACTTACCAGTAGAACCAGAAGTAGCTAACTTGTTTTTGTATTATACAAAACTAAAGGTGCATATTACCGAGATCAATGAGCAACTATTTGCTGTAGTCACAATTCCTTTGATTAATCAACAATCCATATACGACCTATACAAAATATCTACATTTCCCATCAACATTAAAGAGACAAACTCCTTCATGAGCATCATCCCAGAAGCGGAATATATGTTAATAGATCAAGATAGAAGAAAATACGCGTTAGCAAATACCGAAGAATTAAAAGAATGCGTGTCATTTAAAAATTTGGTCTGCCAACTTACATTACCTATATATAACGTAAAGATAGGATCATGCATGCTAGATCTATTCCTAAAGGAATCGCAGCAACAAAATATTCCTGATTCTTGTGAAGCCTTAATAGGAAATACCAAAAGAGAAACTTTCATTAATTTACGGAACGACTTATGGTTATTTACAGTACCTAAAAAGACGGTGGGAACTCTATCCTGTTATAACAATACAGAAAAAATTGACCCCAGCTATCGAACCGAAATATTATTACAGGATGTTGGGACTATTACAATCAAACAAGGTTGCAGACTTGTAACTAAAGAAACAACCGTCCAAACACCTCTAATCACAACCAGCACTAACGTCATGAGCCCAAAAATAATAAATTTTCAAGGAATAAACTTGTCCTTCACGATTCCGAATATAAATGATGAAGAATCTAAAACATCCATATGGCCAAAAATAGAAAAGATCAAAGGTACAATGCAATTAACAAAAATAAAGGAAGCGTTAGATATGCAAATACCCTTATTCACTAACGAAGACCAAAGATTGAAATACGTGGAGAGCCAGTACGGTTTGTTCTCACCAAACTCATGGTATAATATTATAATCACAATATTCATGGTATTTCTTATTTCACTAACAATAAGAGCGCTACTAACAATTAACTATGGGAAAATACTGAAGAGAAAAAGGATAAATACTGATGCAATTGAGGCACAAGAGATGCATCAATTGAACCCTACTGCTCCTGATGATATTTAAGCCATTTTAACAGGGAGGATGTAATAATCCGGGGAAATTAAGAGGTCTTTCTCCGTACGTAACATCCTTTCCCTACTGTAGAAATATTGTTGGTGTATAACAGCTAAAAGGCTATGATACAACAAACTGTATTACTTTTTGGCATATACATCAAAAATACTCTTGGCAGAAAATCTTTATGTAAATATAGACCTCTAACAAGAACGAAAAAATTCGTTCTATCTTTTTATGTACAAGAGATTTAAGAGGTCATCTCTTGTAATTTTGCTGATCTATTTCAAGAAAGGGGAAAAAACGTTCCGAGGCGTGATAATTGAAAGGCTATGATGCAAAATGTATTACTTTTCGACTAATCACGCATTGGAGGTTCAATTTTTTTTTATTAAAATATGATCTAAAACATTAAGACCTCTATATAATCTTACATATATATATATAACCCTCTTTAGTGCCGTGTTCTTATATTTACATGTAATCATAATAATATAGTAATAGTGTAGTACCAATATAACTATTTTCAGCTGCTATATGACCAAATATACCTCACGTTACTTCAAATGTACCTGAGAATTATTAGAATTTAAAACTTCTTTTAAGAAATCGTACATTCGATTTCACTTTGAATGTTGAAAAAAAAAATATATAATATTACTGTTATGCAATTATGTACTATTATTATGCAATTTAAAATTGCAATAATGCTTTATATTATCGTATCACTAGTACCATTTTATATGTTAACAACATGATTCTGCTTGGAAATTTTTATTACAGAATTTGGCATACTACTAACATTGGCCAACAAACGTCATGGTCAAAGACTACAAAACACCTATCATGATTTATCAACCACCGAAGAATGCCCAAGACACGTCTGATTCAACCAGAAAACTATCACCCATCTTTCATTTCTGACTATACGATGTAGACTAGAGAAAACGAAACATCCAGCCAGCGGGTACGACAAC
>NW_027067002.1:0-16018 GCF_032884065.1 Artemia franciscana | reverse complement strand
TGATATAGTTCCTCATTGATTATTTATCATGAGGTGAATGAGCCAATTTGTATCTGAATTCCGCCAAATTTACCCCGTGTAAGATTTTTGATGAAAAGTCTACCCCCCCCCCCCCGAAAACTTCCCTTCCAATGGAAAATTCCCTGTAGAAAATAGCTCTCTTCCTAAGAATATACCACACTTTCAAAGAATCTGTCACGGTCTTTTCTCTCCGACAAATACACCCCCCCCCCAAAAAAAAGTGCAAAATCCGCCTTGTTGAAAATAATTACCGGCGAATCTCCCCCTAGAAAATACTCATTCCCGTAGCAAGTTGGTCTCCAATCCCTTTCGACTTATAATAAAGGACTTGAACACTGGTGGATCCAGGGGGCGGGACCCTTAACCCCCGAGATTTCTCGAGTGCCCCCTTTTCTCTGTTTGTTTCTTTTTTCACTTTTTCTCTTAATAAATTTGTCAATATCGTCAATTATTTGCACCTTTGCGACATTCAGCTTTCCCTAAGATTTTGCTCCTTGGCGTCCCTGTCACATTGACCCCCCCCCCCCATGATTTTGCTCTATAATTACATGATTACATGTTTACATTAGACTCGCAGAAGCACAAGGAAGAATCAGCTTTCTCAATTCTATTTTAACAAGAGCTAAGAGCTCATATGGCACTTGTGACGAAGTTGGAAGAGCCAAGAGCCCATATAGTATGAGCTCTAGCAAAATTCTAAGAATCAATAGATTGATTTAAAAAAAAAATCAGAGGCTTACTGCCGGTCGGGATTTAAAACAAGAGCTCTGAGACACGAGGTCCTTCTAAATAGCAAAATTCATTAGGGTTCAATCACCCAATCTTAAGTTAGAAATATCTCTTTTTTCTAACTTTTCCCCTCTCTTCAGCCCCTCCCCCATGTTGTAGAATCGGGGAAAATTCTACAACATTATCAAGTCAATTTGTGCAGGTTCCTGACATACCAATTTTCATCGTCCTAGCACGTCCAGAAGCACCGAACTCGCTAAAGCACTGCAAACCCCTAACTCCACCAAAGAGAGCTGATCCATTCCAGTTACATCAATCACGCATCTACGACATTTAATTATTCTACCCACCAAGTTACATTCCGATCCCTCCACTCTAAGGGTTTTCCAAGATTTTAGGCTTTCCCCTCCAGCTCCCTCTAATGTTACTGGATCCGGTCGGGATATAAAATAAGAGCTCTGAGACATGATATTCTTCTAAAACTCAAATTTCACTAAGATCAGATTACCCATTATTAAGTTAAAACTACCTCATTTTTTCTAATTTTTCCAAATTAAAAACCCCCAGGTCCCTCAAAGAGAGCGAATCTGTTCTGATCATGTCAATCACTTGTATTTATAACTTGTGCTTATTCTTCCCATCAAGTTTCATCCCGATATCTCCACTCTAAGTGTTTTTCAAGATTTCTGTTTGACAAGATTTCCGACCCTCTATGTCTCCAGATCCGACTCGAATTGAAAATGGGGCATTTGAGACATAAGATTCTACTATATATCAAGTTTCATTAAGATCCGATCACCCATTGGTAAGATACCTCGATTTTCATGTTTTCCAAGAATACTGGTTTCTTCCTCCAACTCCCCCAATGTTATCGGATCTGATCGAGACTTAAAACAGGAGTTCTAAAGTACAAGATTATTCTAAATATCAGACTTTATTAAGATCTGATCATCCGTTAGTAAGCTACAAATACCTCATTTTTCTAGTTTTTCCGAATTACACCCCCCCTAACAACTCAACCAAAGAAAGCGGATGTGGTCCGGTTATCTCAATCTCGCATCTAGGACTTGTGCTTGTTCTTCCGACCGACCAAGTTCCATCCTGATCTCTCCGCTTTAAGCGAGCGTTATCCAAGATTTTAGCCTCCCCCCCCCCAAAGACACTGGTTCTGGTTAGGATTTAAAACAAGAGGCCTCTGTTATGAGTCCTTCTAAATATGAGATTTCATTAAGATCCTATTACTCCTTCGTAAGTTAAAAATACCTCATTTTTCCAATTTTTTATAATTAGACCCCCTCCGACTCCCCCAAAGAGAGCGGATCCATTCTGGCTATATCAACCACGTATTTAGGACTTGTGCTTATTTTCCCCATCAAGTTTCGTCCCGATTCATCCACTCTAAGCGTTTTCCAAGATTTTAGGCTCCCCCCCCCCAATGTCACCGGATCCAGTTGGGATTTAATACAAGAGCTCTAAGACCCGATATCTATCAAAATATCAAATTTCATTAAGATATGATCACTCATTCGTAAGTTAAAAATAACTAATTTTTCAGATTTAACCCTCGCCCCTAACTCACCCAAAGAGAGCGTATCCTATGTCAATCATGTATCTAGGACTTGTGCTTATTTTTCTCACCAAGGTTCATCCCGATCCCTCCACTCTAAGCGTCTTCCAAGATTTTAGGTCCCCCCCTTGCCACCGGATCTGGTCGGGATTTAAAATGAGTGCTCTGAGACCCGATATCCTTCCAAACCTCAAATTTCTTGAACATCAGATCACTTGTTTGTAAGTTAAAAATACCTCGTTTTTTCAAATTTTTCCTATTTAACCGTCCAACCCACCCCCATCCCCCCAGTTCCTGCAAAGGGTTGAATCGAGAAAATGACGATTTCTAATTTAATCTGGTCTGGGTCCTGATATGCCTGCGAAATTTCATCGCCCTAGCTTACCAGGAAGTGCCTAAACTAGCAAAACCGGGACAGAGAGGCCGACCGACAGAATTTGCGATCGCTATGTGTAATACACAAAAAAAACTATTTTTTTTTAACTGAAAGTAAGGAGCGACATTAAAACTTAAAACGAACAGAAATTCCTCCGTATATGAAATGGGTTGTCCCCTCCGCAATCCCTTGCTCTTTACGCTAAAGTTTGACTCTTTGCCACAATTCTGCTTTTTAAAACAATTAAAAATTTTAGCGTAAAGAGCGAAGGATTGCGGAGGGGACAACCCATTTCATATACGGAGTAATTTCTGTTCGTTTTAAGTTTTAATGTCGCTCCTTACTTTCAGTTAAAAAACTAGTTTTTTTTTATGTAGTTTCTGGAAGTTTTTGAATTAATGCATGTTTGATTTTGGTTCTCCACACATCAATTATTAAAATGAAATTTGCATATTGATTCCTTTTTTGGCTAAATGGCTTTCTCTTAGTTTTGATCAGACGATTTTGAGAGATTACATAAAAAGACAACTATAAATTTTAATTTTTAACGAATGTTTTTATTAGTAAAAAATATACGTAACTTATGAATTAACTTACGTAACAAACTTTTATATTCTTAAATTTTTATTATGTATATGAGGGGGTTTGTACCCTCGTTAATACCTCGCTTTTTACACTAAATCGTAAGTTTTGTCCCAATTCTTTAAGAAAGACCCCTGAATCAGAAAGGCCGTAGAATAAATAGTTGAAATTACTAAAAACACTATAGCATAAAGAGCGAGGTATTTATCTCCTCCTAAATACCTCGCTCTTTATGCTAAAGCATTTTTAGAACCCCTCATATGCTTAATGATCTCTGTTCGTTTTAAGTTAAAAAAGATAAGATCTGGTTGAATTGTGTATATTATATTTCCGCTATTGCCCTAGATTCAGGCGGCTTAAAACGCCGACAGTTTCAGATGCCGACAGTTTAAACTGGTCACATGGGATATTAACATCATCCTATTTTACAATTCCGACAGCCGAAACTGTCCACAGGTGAGGCCAAAATAATCCTGGGGCAGCGGACTATGAGATTATAAGTGATAGGCTTAACCAAGGAAAAAGTTTGAAAAATAATTGTTTTCTGTGATTCTTAATCAGTTTAGAATTGTTTGCGTTCAAGTAAAGAAGCAATGTCGTATAAAATTGTGCCAACACAGAAAACACAGAGATTACAAATTCACCAGTTACTCCCGTCACCCACCCGGCACCTATTTTGTCAGTTTTTACCCTGTCTAAGATGAAATGGCACCCTCCCAGCACCGACACCCAGTGTACAAGGGTTAGGGGAGTGAGCAGCCCCTCGTCTCACCAAGTAATTACCCCCTCCCCCCAGAAAATGCCCCTAGCAGAAAATAAGGGTTTTCAAATTCGAGAATTCTGTTTGAGTTTTTTTGTAGGAATTTTGGTACCCGTGCATTATAGACCACTCACTCAAGTTTACGCTATATAAAAATCGAGCAAACATACTGGTTCTTAGTTCATTTCTTTTAGCTTTACGTGAGACAAGACAAAGATAAGTGATGGAATAGATAGGAAATATATATAATTTGGGCTATACATTTGCAAATAAGAAGGTTGGGGTAAAGTATTTGGACAGTTCGAAGACAGAAAACAACTCTTACTTCATAATATGCAAAATAATTGTACCAAACCCATTTTACACGCAGATCCGCTATACTTTAACCCCTCCACCGAAAGTGCAAATATATAGCCCAAATTTGTTTCTTAAGTAACGAAAAAGACTAACGAAGAAACCATTTGTTGTTGAGTTTTACACATCGTTAACGGTGCTTGTGCCTTATACGCCACTCACTCAAGTTTACGATTTAAAAGTTTTATAGTTTGAGAAATTTACGAGAAATTATAGTTTCAAAAATTACAAGTTTTACACAGTGTAAACTTGAGTGAGTGGTAATATAAGAAACAAGTACCAAAAAGCCTCCCCCTTGGGAAATAAAAGAATAAGTCAAATAAAATTTCAAATTTCGAAAACATTATTTTCCCGGGGGGGGGATACTTACCTAGGGTATATTCCGGGAGGGGGTATTTTCCACCGGTGAGAGAGAATTTTCTAAGAGAGGATATTTTCTATTCTAAATAAAAAAAGAGAGGATATTTATCTGAACGCCCATGTAGATTTAGACTAATTGGGAATTGAAATATAATTTTCTCAGGCTTCTGGAATCCCCCAAACCAGCACAGTGAGGGATATCACCCCTCCTTCCTAATAGCTGATGAGCAATAATACAAATTTTCAATTTATTTATTTATGTTTGACTCTTTCTCTCAACTCTGCTTTTTAAAACAGTAAAAAACTTTAGCGTAAAATGCGGGGCGTTGATGAGGAACCAGCCCTTTTCATATACGAAGTAATTTCTGTTCGTTTTAAGTTTTAATGTCGCTCCTTACTTTCAGCTAAAAAACTTGTTTTTGTTTTTATATTTATTTTCTGAACGTTTTTGAACCAATGTATGTTTTGATTTTGGCTCTTCGCAGAGGAGTAATTAACACGAAATTTGCAAGTTTATTTTTTTTTTTTTTTTTGGCTAAATGGCTTTCTCATAGTTTTGATTGAATCATTCTGATAAAAAAAGGAACAGGGGGAGGGAGCCTAGTTGCCCTGCGATTTTTTGGTTACTTCAAAAGGCAACTAAAACTTTAAATTTTTTATGAATGTTTTTATTAGTAAAAGATAAACGTAACTGATAAATTAGCTTACGTAACAATTTTGTCCCAATTCATTAAGAATGACCCCTAAATCACAAAAGTCTTAGAATAAATAGTTGAAATCACTTAAAATACCTTAGCGTAAAGAGCGAGGTATTAGGAGGAGGTGAACCCCTCATATGCGTAGTAATTTCTGTTCATTTTAATGCTACTCCTTACTTCCAGTTGAAAAAACTTTTCATATTTATTTTTTCATTGTTTTTTTTAATAATGCTAGAAAATCCTGCACTCCCTTCATGGACATTTTCTTCCCCCGTGACGAATTCCTCGATGGAAAGTTCCCCCAACATATCTCCCTGTTGTCAACCCTCCCCCAACCAAAAATCCCCCTAAAAACGTCTGTACACTTCCCGATAACCATTACTGTGGGGAAATGTGGGAGAGTAAGCCGTCCCCAACGACATAGTTATAAGATTTTTCGACTACGCTAAATAAAATGGCTTTCTCATAATTTTGATCTGTTGACTTTTGGAAAATAATTAGCGTGGGAGGGGGCCTAGGTACCCTCCAATTTTTTTCGTCACTTAAAAAGGGCACTAGCACTTTTAATTTTCGTTAGAATGAGCCCTCTCTCAACATTCTAGGACAGCTGGGTCGATACAATCACCCCTGGGAAAAAACAAACAAACAAATAAACACTCATCTGTGATCTGCCTTCTGACCAAAAATACAAAATTCCACATTTTTGTAGATAGGAGCTTGAAACTTCTACAATAGGGTTCTCTTAAACGCTGAATCTGATGGTGTGATTTTCGTTAAGATTCTATGACCTCTAAGGGGTGTTTCCCCCTATTTTCCAAAATCAGGCATATTTTCTACGGCTCGTATCTTTTGATGGGTAAGCCTAAACTTGATGAAACTTATATATTTAAAATCAGCATTTAAATGTGCTTCTTTTGATGTAGCTATTGGTATCAAAATTCCATTATTAAGAGTTTTTGTTACTATTGAGCCGGGTCGCTCCTTAATACAGTTCATTACCACGAACTGTTTGATTGGAGAAGCGCATCCACTTTTTAGCTTTCAAAAATCCCCCTCCAACTAGACAAAAATTTGTAAAGTGGGCTTGCTTACAGGTAACATTACCTATAGACCGAAGTGTATTAGTCCTTGATTCCTAGGGGCTGCGGGGTGAGGTCGGTATTCTATATTTATTGAACAAACTGATAAAACCAAAAAAAGGTTTTCGTTCCATATGTAGCTACCTGTCAGCAAGCCAACTTTACGCATTTTTAGTAGTTACGCATTCCTCCTCCCCCACGGAGGAGGAGGGTCAAACAGAAATGGATGCACTACTAGAACTAGCATTTCTAAGCACAAAAGTATATAGTACTATACTAAGTACTATAGTATATATATATATATATATATATATATATATATATATATATATATATATATATATATCTTCTTTTCAAAATTTTTAGTTTAAAAGATGTAATTTTTCAAAAAAATACATCTGCCACCTCTCCCCTCCCAATTGATGCTCCAGTGGAGTCTTCCCTCTCTCCTTAGAGGATTCTTGAAAACACATTCTAAAATTGTGGAAATGTCGCAAAAAATCGTCGCAAAAAAGTTATCCTAATGTAAGGCTTATAACTTTTCGAAGCACTTAATCATAAAAAAAGAGTTTTTATAAAAGTATTTGTGCTTGCTCGACGGTTTGAAATTCCAAAACTTTTAAACGAAAATTCTTTACAAATATTTAGTTAAAGCCTAAACTCGGTTTCCAGATTTTCATGCATATTCAATAGATGGCGAACCCTTAAATTTGCAAAAGTACAATTTTTAAATAATTTTTAAATTCAAGGACTAGATTGTATTAGATACCTGCTATGGAAGGTATTTCGTGGGAGTGGGGGGAATGTAACCAAACTCATAAATAACGCAAAACAAGCATTTAACTTATGTCGGAAAATTTGGCTCTTTCTAAATGGAAAATTCCCTCATCCCAAGAAAAATCCCTCCATGGAAACTTCCTCAAATGTAGAATACCCCTCGCCAACGCCCAACGAAAATTCTCCCCAGGTAATTTCTTGCAGACGAATGGCTGAAAATTCTTCTTAGGACACTTTCATCAGAAAAACACTTCAGATTCTTGCACAATTCGTGCCATAAAACCTCCCCCCTCCGCAGGAAAAGTTTACCAGAAATCCCCCACCCTAGTGGAAAACTCCACCACCTGAAAACTTATCCATGGAGAATTCCTTCTGTGGTAAATCCCCCCCACACAAAAAGATCCTTTGGGCTATTCTTACCAGGTAAAAATTTCACCCGGACAATTTCTCATGACATCTCCATATGTAAAATTCGCCGGCAGAGAGGAAGTAAGACAGCCAAAAAGAATTTGGTATAGGAATTCAGGCAAATTCCCCCGGTATAAAATTCCCCCTGGAAGGTTCAGCCCCAGAAAATTCCCTCCCATTGAATAATTCTCCCTGTGAAAAAACTACATTAGTAAATGCACCCCCCCTTAAAAAAATTATACTTCCCAGTGACAAATACTATGCTTCTTACACTAGATTCTTACTCTCTACTCTGAAGTTTGGTTTTTGTCCAAATTTTGTAAGAAAATTTGTAATAGAAAAAAAAATTCAAAGTGCTAAAAAACTTTTGCTTAATGAGCAAGGTGATAAGAAGGGCTCTGCACATGAAAGGGGCTGTTCCCTTCTCAACATCTCAATTACGCTTAAGTTTGAATCTTTCTCTCAATTCTACTTTATTAAACAGTAAAAACTTTAGCGATTGTAAAACTTACTTTAGCGATTGTAAAAACTTAGCCCCTGTAAAAGTGTGTCATTGATACAAATACCCCCCCCCCCCCTCAAAAAAAAGTTCACTATTCCGAATGAAAAATTCTTTTTAGCTTATTCTTCATATTCTTACTAAAAAAAGATACTAATTTTTACTTTATTTCTGATCGTTTATTAATTCATTCCGAAAATTACTTCTATGTTGAAAACTTTTCCAAGATCCCTCCCCTCCATCGAGAAGTTTCTCGTAGATAATTCTAATAGATAGTTCTTCATGGATTATTTATCATGAGTTGAATGAGCAAATTTGTATTTGAATTCAGCCAAATTTTACCGTGTAAAATTTCTGATCAAAAGTCTACCCCCCCCCCCCAAAAAAAAAAACTTCCCTTCCAAATGGAAAATCATCCCTGTTGAAAATAGCTCTTTTCCTAAGAATATACCACACTTTCAAAGAATCCGTCACAGTCTTTCCTCTCCGACAAATACACCCCCCCCCCCAAAAAAAAACGTGCAAAATACGCCTTGTTGAAAATAATCACCGGCGAATCGTTCGGAGGGCGCGAAGTGCCCCCACCAGCTAGGTGTTGGGGGTACCGGGACACAGGGAACATAAATGACGACCAGGACACTCAAAGAGAAATTACAGACCGGGAAACCGGAACACAAATGACGACCGGGACACCGGGAGGATCAGGCCCTATGAACGGCCCTAGAAATTTCTGGTTGGTGGTGGGACCATTGATTGATTGTGATAAAATTACGTAAAAAAGCCAAAAAAAAACAAAAAAAAACGCACGGGTGGCTCGTAACCAGCCATCCGTCTCATTTAAGATATATATATATATATATATATATATATATATATATATATATATATATATATATATATATATATATATATATATATATATATTTATTTATTCTTTACATAGAAGGCTGGGAGTTCGGATTGGGTTCTTGGATGATGAATGACGGGAAACTCCCTTTAAGAGGGAAATTGAAAAATTCTGAGCCTACAATGTAAATTTTATGCTTTTAACCATTCCCTTCCTAATACATTGAACTGTGTGCACCTATGAGGTAAACACTATCAGGTAAAAAAAAAAAAAAAAAAAGCTGTTGCTACTTGCTCATATCATATACATTTATGCTGGTGTGGACAAGAGAGTTACGCAAAATACATTACTTAACGAAGCATATCTTACAAATCTCTTACCCCCCGCTCTTGGCTTCGGAAAGGCCCTCTTTTAATTAAAAAAAAAATTGAAATGAATGAATAATGGAATAACTTCGAAAAATGTTAAACACAAGAGGACAGGAGAACCATTGCGCCGAAACTAGTAATTAGTAACAATGAAGTTGACCGCTCCATTTACATTTTAACATAATTATTGAAACTGTTTCCCAGACACAGAGCATACAGCATTATTGCAATTGGGGTTGTTCCAAGACAGGGTGATTCTTATTTGGGCGTTTGGGGGCGTCGAAATCTCTAGGGTAAACTATTGGAAACAGAAAGTTTTATGTCTTGTCACCGGGTTGTAATTACGACTTGTAAACGTTTGGAAAAAAAGAAAGAGACTTGTTCTAAAATAGAGCTCAAAAAAGCAACATTTATAAGACTTATATTTTTTAATTTGTATACTGTTCAGAGTCTGGAATATTGCATTACTAAAAGTTCTTGTAAGTGTCTGTTAGTTACATAAAACAATTAGGCCTACTTCTGAGGACTTGTGTTTTCAGTTAATGGGAGGAGGGAGGTGTAGCCCAAAAAGCATTTTTGAGCTGATGATTTGTTAAGTTTCTTCTAATGCATCAAAATAAGGTAGAAATGGAGGTAAATTCTAGTTAATTGACCTCTTGCTATCACGAAAAGGGCTTAGGTTAGGAAAATGAAACTTTCAGGGATGGGTCTACAGGCTAAACTATATAATGGGAAGATATTTCAAAGTACCCACCTTGGTAAAATCTTAGTTAATTGACTTCTTGCTATCTCAGAAAGGGTTTAGGTTAGGAAAATGAAACTTTCAGGGATGAATCTACAGTGTAAAGTATGTCCCGGGAAGGTATTTTGAAGCAACTACCTCCACTCCTTCTCCCTCTAGAGGGGTTTGACCTTTAATGACCTTTAAAAATATGTGGGTCACAAAAGTGAAACCTTGCAAAATAGGTATTCTGCTTAATTGAAGTACAACAAAATTGTTTTCAGCTTCATAACTTTGCTCAATTCCATTTTACAAGGCTTTAAAGGTATGCAAATATATTTCCTAAATTTTGAAAAAAAACAACAACATTGATTTGGCTCAAAATTCTATTCAAATAACAGGAATTGCATTTTCAGAACTAAAGGCAGAGAAAACCCAGCTAGTAACTGAATATTAATGTAAAATGTTGTAATTTCAAAATTTCAATAGGTATAGACCTGTCATGTAGGCACATTTCAGGGCCCTCTAGAGGGAAAAGGAGTGGAGGTGGGTACTTTAAAATACCTTCCCAGGACATACTTTAGCCTGTAGACCTATCCATGAAAGTTTCATTTTCCTAATCTAAACCCTTTCCAAGATAGCAAGAAGTCAATTAACTAGAATTTTACCGAGGTAGGTACTTCAAAATACCTTCCCAGGACATACTTTAGCCTCTAGACGCATCCCTGAAAGTTTCATTTTCCTAACCTAAACCCTTTCCAACATAACAAGAAGTCAATTAACTATAATTCTACCGTAAATGTTATTGTATTTCAGGTTTATTTTTCATTGTTTTCTTATAGTATTGCTAAAGAATCCTGCGTCCTTGTTATTGAATTTTTCTTTCTCTATGACATGATTCCTCCAAGGAAAGATCCTCCAACATAGCCCCTTCTCCTCAGCCCCACCTCCAAACAAAATAAAATCCCCCTGAAAACGTCTGTACACTTCCCAGTAACCATTACTATATGTAATTAAATAAAAAAAAAAAACTAATTTTTTAGCTGAAAGTAAGGAGCGACATTAAAACTTAAAACGAACATAAATTACTCCGTATATGAAATGGGTTGTCCCCTCCACAATCCCACGCTCTTTACGCTAAAGCTTTTAATTGTTTTAAAAAGTAGAATTGTGGCAAAGAGTCAAACTTTAGCGTAAAGAGCGAGGAATTGCGGAGGGGACAACCCATTTCATATACGGAGTAATTTATGTTCGTTTTAGGTTTTAATATCGCTCCTTACTTTCAGCTAAAAAATTAGTTTTTTTATTTAATTTCTGAACGTTTTTGAATTAATGCATGTTTGGTTTTGGCTCTCCGCACATAAATTATTAAAATGAAATTTGCATATTAATTCCTTTTTTGGCTAAATGACTTTCTCTTAGTTTTGATCAGATGATTTTGAGAAATAAGGGGTGAGGAAGGAGGCCTAGTTGCCCTGTAATTTTTCGGTTACTTAAAAAGGCAACTAGAACTTTTAATTTTAACGAACGTTTTTATTAGTAAAAAATATGCGTAACTTAAGAATTAACTTACGTAACAAACTTTCATAACCTTATATTTTTATTATGTATACGAGGGGGTTTGTACCCTTGTTAATACCTCGCTCTTTACACTAAATCGTAAGTTTTGTCCCAATTCTTTAAGAATGACCCCTGAATCAGAAAGGCCTAGATGGCCTAGATGGCCTCCAATTTTTTTGGTCACTTAAAGAGGGCACTAGAACTTTTCATTTCCGGTAGAATGAGCCCTCTTGCGACATTCTAGGACCACTTGGTCGATACGATGACCCCTGGGGAAAAGAAAGGACAAAAAAACAAACAAACAAATAAACACGCACCCGTGATTTGTCTTCTGGCAAAAAATATAAAATTCCACATTTTTGTAGATAGGAGCTTGAAACTTCTAAAGTAGGGTTCTCTGATACACAGAATCTGATGGTGTCATTTTCGTTAAGATCCTATGACTTTTAGGGGGTGTTTTCCCCTATTTTCCTAAATAAGTCAAATTTTCTCAGGCTCGTAACTTTTTATGGGTAAAACTATGATGAAACTTATATATTTGAAATCAGCATTAAAATGCGATTCTTTTGATGTAGCTATTGATATCAAAATTCGATTTTTTAGAGTTTTGGTTACTATTGAGCCGGGTCGCTCCTTACTACAGTTTGTTACCACGAACTGTTTGATTTCTGAACGTTTTTGAAACAATGTATGTTTTGATTTTGGCTCTCCGCAGAGGAATAATTAACATGAATTTTGCAAGTTTATTTTTTTGGGCTAAATGGCTTTCTCATAGTTTTGATAGTTTTCATAGTAGTTGCCCTGCGATTTTTTGGTTACTTAAAAAGGCAACTAAAACTTTAAATTTTTTACTAATGTTTTTGGTAATGGGGGAAGTGTAAAGACGTTTTGAGGGGGATTTTTGGTTGGGGGAGGGGTTGACAAGAATTTTACCGAGGTATGTACTTCAAAATACCTTCCCAGGACATACTTTAGCCTCTAGACGCATCCCTGAAAGTTTCATTTTCCTAACCTAAACCCTTTCCAAGATAACAAGAAGTCAATTAACTATAATTCTACCGTAAATGTTATTGTATTCTTATTTATTCACGTTTATTCTAAATAAGAAGAGAGGATAGATTAATTCCTCCCCTTATACCCCTTTCCTATATTTATCTGAACGGCCATGTAGATTTAGACTAATTGGGAATTGAAATGTAATTTTCTCAGGCTTCTGGAATCTCCCAAACCAACACAGTGAGGGATATCACCCCTCCTTCCTGATAGCTGATGAGCAATAGTACAAATTTTCAATTTATTTATTTACGTTTGACTCTTTCTCTCAACTCTGCTTTTTAAAACAGTACAAAACATTAGCGCAAAGAGCGGGGCGTTGATGAGGAACCAGCCCTTTTCATATACGAAGTAATTTCTGTTCGTTTTAAGTTTTAATGTCGCTCCTTACTTTCAGCTAAAAAAATTGTTTTTGTTTTTTATTTAATTAAATAAAAAAACTTATTTTTTTAGCTGAAAGTAAGGAGCGACATTAAAACTTAAAACGAACAGAAATTACTCCGTATATGAAATGGGTTGTCCCCTCCGCAATCCCCCGCTCTTTACGCTAAAGCTTTTAATTGTTTTAAAAAGTAGAATTGTGGCAAAGAGTCAAACTTTAGCGTAAAGAGCGAGTTTTTTATTTAATTTCTGAACGTTTTTCAATTAATGCATGTTTGGTTTTGGCTCTTCACACATAAATTATTAAAATGAAATTTGTATATTAATTCTTTTTATGGCTAAATGGCTTTCTCTTAGTTTTGATCAGACGATTTTGAGAAATAAGGGGTGGAGAAGGAGGCCTAGCTGCCCTCCAAGTTTTCGGTTACTTAAAAAGGCTACTAGAATTTTTAATTTTTAACGAACGTTTTTATTAGTAAAAAATATACGTAACTTAAGAATTAACTTACCTAACAAACTTTCATAACCTTATATTTTTATTATGTATACGAGGGGGTTTGTACCCTCGTTAATACCTCGCTCTTTACACTAAATCTTAACTTTTCTCCCAATTCTTTAAGAATGACCCCTGAATCAGAAAGGCCGTAGAAATAAATAGTTGAAATTACTAAAAATACTTTAGCATAAAGAGCAAGGTATTTATCTCTTCCTAAATACCTCGCCCTTTATGCTAGTGTATTTAGAACCCCTCATATGCGTAATAATCTTTGTTCGTTTTAAGTTTCAATGCTACTTCTTCCTTTCATTTGAAAAAAAAAGTGTTCATGTTTATTTTTTATTGTTTTCTTATAGTAATGCTAGAGAATCCTGCGCCCTTTTCATTGAAATTTTCATCCCCCATGATAGATTCCTCCAAGGAAAGATCCTCCAACATAGCCCCCTCTCCTCAGCCCCACCCCCAAACAAAATAAAATCCCCCTGAAAACGTCTCTACACTTCCCAATAACCATTACTATATGTAAACACTGGTCAAAGTTTGTAACTTGCAGCCCCTCCCCCAGGGATTATGGGGGAGTAAGTCATCCCCAACGACATAGTTATTATATTTTTGACTATGCTGAAAAAATGGCTATCTCAAAATTTTGATTCTTTGACTTTGGGAAAAAAATGAGCGTGGGAGGTGGCCTAGATGCACTCCAACTTTTTTGGTTACTTAAAAGGGCAATAGAACTTTTCATTTCCATAAGAATGAGCCCTCTTGCGACATTCTAGGACCACTTGGTCGATACAATGACCCCTGGAAAAAAAAACAAATAAACACGCACCCGTGATTTGTCTTCTGGCAAAAATAAAAAATTCCACATTTTTGTAGATAGGAGCTTGAAACTTCTACAGTAGGGTTCTCTGATACGCTGAATCTGATGGTGTCATTTTCGTTAAGATCCTACGACTTTTAGGGGGTGTTTCCCCCAATTTTCCTAAATAAGGCAAATTTTCTCAGGTTCGTAACTTTTGATGGGTAAGACTAAACTTGATGAAACTCATATATTTAAAATCAGCATTAAAATGCGATTCTATTGATGTAGCTATTGATATCAAATTTAAATTTTTTAGAGTTTTGGTTACTATTGAGCCGGATCGCTCCTTACTACAGTTCGTTACCACGAACTGTTTGATTTCTGAACGTTTTTGAAAAAATGTTTGTTTTGATTTTGGCTCTCCGCAGAGGAATAATTAACACGAATTTTGCAAGTTTATTTTTTGGGCTAAATGGCTTTCTCATAGTTTTGATAGTTTTCATAGTAGTTGCCCTGCGATTTTTTGGTTACTTAAAAAGGCAACTAAAACTTTAAATTTTTTACTAATGTTTTTATTAGTAAAAGATAAACGTAACTTATAAATTAGCTTACGTAACGAACTTTTGTAATCTCATGTTTTTATTACATATATGAAGGGTAATGGTTATGGGGAAGTGTAAAGACGTTTTGAGGGGGATTTTTGGTTGGGGGAGGGGTTGACAAGAGGGAGATATGTTGGGGGAGCTTTCCATCGAGGAATTTGTCACGGGGGAAGAAAATTTCCATGAAGGGAGTGTAGGATTTTCTAGCATTATTAAAAAAAAACAATGAAAAAATAAATATGAAAAGTTTTTTCAACTGCAAGTAAGGAGTAGCATTAAAACGAACAGAAATTACTACGCATATGAGGGGCTCACCTCCTCCTAATACCTCGCTCTTTACGCTAAAATATTTTTAGTGATTTCAACTATTTATTCTACGGCTTTTGTGATTTAGGGGTCATTCTTAATGAATTGGGGCTTATCATTCTGATTCCAAATAAATAAGTTTCATTAAGTTTGACTGAGAAAATTTGGCTGATTTTCAAAAATATGGGTAAACACCTCTTAGAAGTTACAGAATTTTAATGAAAATCACATCAACAGATTTAGCGTATCAAAGAGCCTTTGGTTGAGTTTTCAAGCTCATATCTGGAAAAATGTGGAATTGTATATTTTTTTGCCAGAAGAAAGATCACGGATGCGTGTTTATTTGGTGATGTTTATTCCCCAGGGATGATCGTATCGACCCAGTGGCCATATAACGTTAGGAGAGTGTATATTTTAACGGAAATGTAAAGTTATAGTACCTTTTTTAATTAAAAACAATTGGAGGGCAACTAGGCCCCCTCCCGTGCCTTTTCCCCCAAGATTGTTCGATCAAAATTTTGAGAGCTTTTTAGTTCAGCATAGTTAAAAGGCTCAATGACCGTGTCTTTTGAGATAAAATGGCCCCCTATAGTCCATGGGGAAATGTTTTTAAATTATAAAATTAGCCGATTGTTAACGTATAGTATCTCTTACTGGGATACATTTTTCAGG
>NW_027067001.1:0-16015 GCF_032884065.1 Artemia franciscana | reverse complement strand
ATTAGACAATTTTATGATTGCACATTGTAAAGAATGTGATTAAAGGCTCTTTTCCTATTTCAAAAGTTTTAGTTTTCGAGGGTAATAACTACGTATGTTGAAAAAATGAAGATATTAGACTATTTTATGATTGCACATGGTAAAGAATGTGATTAAAGGCTCTTTTCCTATTCAAAAGTTTTAGTTTTCGAGGGTAATAGCTACGTATGTTGAAAAAATGAAGATATTAGACTATTTTATGATTGCAAATGGTAAAGAATGTGATTAAAGGCTCTTTTCCTATTTCAAAAGTTTTAGTTTTCGAAGGTAATAGCTTAATAGCTACGTATGTTGAAAAAATGAAGATATTAGACTATTTTATGATTGCAAATCGTAGAGAATTTGATTAAAGGCCCTTTTCCTATGTCAAAAGTTTTAGTTTTCGAGGGTAATAGCTACGTATGTTGAAAAAATGGAGATATTAGACAATTTTATGATTGTACATGGTAAAGAATGTGATTAAAGGCTCTTTTCCTATTTCAAAAGTTTTAGTTTTCGAAGGTAATAGCTACGTATGTTGAAAAAATGAAGATATTAGACTATTTTATGATTGTACATGGTAAAGAATGTAATTAAAGGCTCTTTTCCTATTTCAAAAGTTTTAGTTTTCGAGGGTAATAGCTACGTATGTTGAAAAAATGAAGATATTAGACAATTTTATGATTGCACATGGTAAAGAATGTGATTAAAGGCTCTTTTCCTATTTCAAAAGTTTTAGTGTTCGAGGGTAATAGCTACGTATGTTGAAAAAATGAAGATATTAGACAATTTTATGATTGCACATGGTAAAGAATGTGATTAAAGGCTCTTTTCCTATGTCAAAAGTTTTAGTTTTCGAGGGTAATAGCTACGTATGCTGAAAAAAAGAAGATATTAGACTATTTTATGATTGCAAATGGTAAAGAATGTGATTAAAGGCTCTTTTCCTATTTCAAAAGTTTTAGTTTTCGAGGGTAATAGCTACGTATGTTGAAAAAATGAGGATATTAGACTATTTTATGATTGCACATGGTAAAGAATGTGATTAAAGGCTCTTTTCCTATGTCAAAAGTCTTAGTTTTCAAGGGTGATAGCTACGTATGCTGAAAAAAAGAAGATATTAGACTATTTTATGATTGCACATGGTAAAGAATGTAATTAAAGGCTCTTTTCCTATTTCAAAAGTTTTAGTTTTCGAGGGTAATAGCTACGTATGTTGAAAAAATGAAGATATTAGACTATTTTATGATTGCACATGGTAAAGAATGTTATTAAAAGGTCTTTTCCTATTTCAAAAGTTTTATTTTTCGAGGGTAATAGCTACGTATGTTGAAAAAATGAAGATATTAGACTATTTTATGATTGCAAATGGTAAAGAATGTGATTAAAGGCTCTTTTCCTATTTCAAAAGTTTTAGTTTTCGAGGGTAAGAGCTTTGTCTGTGGAAAAAATGAAGATATTAGACTATTTTATGATTGCAAATGGTAAAGAATGTGATTAAAGGCTCTTTTCCTATTTCAAAAGTTTTAGTTTTCGAGGGTAATAGCTTTGTCTGTGGAAAAAATGAAGATATTAGACAATTTTATTATTGCACATGGTAAAGAATGTGATTAAAGGCTCTTTTCCTATTTCAAAAGTTTTAGTTTCCGAGGGTAATAGCTACGTATGTTGAAAAAATGAAGATATTTGACTATTTTATGATTGCACATGGTAAAGAATGTGATTAAAGACTCTTTTCCTATGTCAAAAGTTTTAGTTTTCGAGGGTAATAGCTACGTATGTTGAAAAAATGAAGATATTAGACTATTTTATGATTGCACATGGTAAAGGATGTGATTAAAGGCTCTTTTCCTATTTCAAAAGTTTTAGTTTTCGAGGGTAATAGCTACGTATGTTGAAAAAATGAAGATATTAGACAATTTTATGATTGCACATGGTAAAGAATGTGATTAAAGGCTCTTTTCCTATTTCAAAAGTTTTAGTTTTCGAGGGTAATAGCTACGTATGTTGAAAAAATGAAGATATTAGACAATTTTATGATTGCACATGGTAGTCAAAAGTTTTAGTTTTCGAGGGCAATAGCTATGTATGTTGAAAAAATGAAGATATTAGACTATTTTATGATTGCAAACGGTAAAGAATGTGATTAAAGGCTCTTTTCCTATTTCAAAAGTTTTAGTTTTCGAGGGTAATAGCTACGTATGTTGAAAAAATGAATATATTAGACTATTTTATGATTGCACATGGTAAAGAATGTGATTAAAGGCTCTTTTCCTATTTCAAAAGTTTTAGTTTTCGAGGGTAGTAGCTACGTATGTTGAAAAAATGAAGATATTAGACTATTTTATGATTGCAAATGGTAAAGAATGTGATTAAAGGCTCTTTTCCTATGTCAAAAGTTTTAGTTTTCAAGGGTAATAGCTACGTATGTTAAAAATTGAAGATATTAGACAATTTTATGATTGCACATGGTAAAGAATTTGATTAAAGGCTCTTTCCCAATTTCAAAAGTTTTAGTTTTCGAGGGTAATAGCTACGTATGTTGAAAAAATGAAGATATTAGACAATTTTATGATTGCAAATGGTATAGAATGTGATTAAAGGCTCTTTTCCTATTTTAAAAGTTTTAGTTTTCGAAGGTAATAGCTACGTATGTTGAAAAAATGGAGATATTAGACAATTTTATGATTGTACATGGTAAAGAATGTGATTAAAGGCTCTTTTCCTATTTCAAAAGTTTTAGTTTTCGAAGGTATAAGCTACGTATGTTGAGAAAATGAAGATATTAGACTATTTTATGATTGCACATGGTAAAGAATGTGATTAAAGGCTCTTTTCCTATTTCAAAAGTTTTAGTTATCGAGGGTAATAGCTACGTATGTTGAAAAAATGAAGATATTAGACAATTTTATGATTGCACATGGTAAAGAATATGATTAAAGGCTCTTTTCCTATTTCAAAAGTTTTAGTTTTCGAGGGTAATAGCTACGTATGTTGAAAAAATGAAGATATTAGACAATTTTATGATTGCACATGGTAAAGAATGTGATTAAAAGCTCTTTTCCTATGTCAAAAGTCTTAGTTTTCGAGGGTAATAGCTACGTATGTTGAAAAAAAGAAGATATTAGACTATTTTATGATTGCAAATGGTAAAGAATGTGATTAAAGGCTCTTTTCCTATTTCAAAAGTTTTAGTTTTCGAGGGTAATAGCTACGTATGTTGAAAAAATGAAGATATTAGACTATTTTATGATTGCACATGGTAAAGAATGTTATTAAAGGCTCTTTTCCTATTTCAAAAGTTTTAGTTTTTGAGGGTAATAGCTACGTATGTTGAAAAAATGAAGATATTAGACAATTTTATGATTGCATATGGTAAAGAATGTGATTAAAGGCTCTTTTCCTATTTCAAAAGTTTTAGTTTTCGAGGGTAATAGCTACGTATGTTGAAAAAATGAAGATATTAGACTATTTTATGATTGCACATGGTAAAGAATGTGATTAAAGGCTCTTTTCCTATTTCAAAAGTTTTAGTTTTCGAGGGTAATAGCTACGTATGTTGAAAAAATGAAGATATTAGACAATTTTATGATTGCATATGGTAAAGAATGTGATTAAAGGCTCTTTTCCTATTTCAAAAGTTTTAGTTTTCGAGGGTAAGAGCTTTGTCTGTGGAAAAAATGAAGATATTAGACTATTTTATGATTGCAAATGGTAAAGAATGTGATTAAAGGCTCTTTTCCTATTTCAAAAGTTTTAGTTTTCGAGGGTAATAGCTTTGTCTGTGGAAAAAATGAAGATATTAGACTATTTTATGATTGCACATGGTAAAGAATGTGATTAAAGGCTCTTTTCCTATTTCAAAAGTTTTAGTTTTCGAGGGTAATAGCTACGTATGTTGAAAAAATGAAGATATTAGACTATTTTATGATTGCAAATGGTAAAGAATGTGATTAAAGGCTCTTTTCCTATTTCAAAAGTTTTAGTTTTCGAGGGTAATAGCTTTGTCTGTGGAAAAAATGAAGATATTAGACAATTTTATTATTGCACATGGTAAAGAATGTGATTAAAGGCTCTTTTCCTATTTCAAAAGTTTTAGTTTTCGAGGGTAATAGCTACGTATGTTGAAAAAATGAAGATATTAGACTATTTTATGATTGCACATGGTAAAGAATGTGATTAAAGGCTCTTTTCCTATTTCAAAAGTTTTAGTTTTCGAGGGTAATAGCTACGTATGTTGAAAAAATGAAGATATTAGACAATTTTATGATTGCACATGGTAGTCAAAAGTTTTAGTTTTCGAGGGTAATAGCTACGTATGTTGAAAAAATGAAGATATTAGACAATTTTATGATTGCACATGGTAAAGAATGTGATTAAAGGCTCTTTTCCTATTTCAAAAGTTTTAGTTTTCGAGGTTAATAGCTACGTATGTTGAAAAAATGAAGATAATAGACTATTTTATGATTGCAAATGGTAAAGAATGTGATTAAAGGCTCTTTTCCTATTTCAAAAGTTTTAGTTTTCGAGGGTAATAGCTATGTCTGTGGAAAAAATGAAGATATTAGACTATTTTTTGATTGCAAATGGTAAAGAATGTGATTAAAGGCTCTTTTCCTATGTCAAAAATTTTAGTTTTCGAGGGTAATAGCTACGTATGTTGAAAAATGAAGATATTAGACAATTTTATGATTGCACATGGTAAAGAATGTGATTAAAGGCTCTTTTCCTATTTCATAAGTTTTAGTTTTCGAGGGTAATAGCTACGTATGTTGAAAAAATGAAGATATTAGACAATTTTATGATTGCACATGGTAGTCAAAAGTTTTAGTTTTCGAGGGGTAATAGCTAAGTATGTTGAAAAAATGAAGATATTAGACTATTTTATGATTGCAAATGGTAAAGAATGTGATTAAAGGCTCTTTTCCTATTTCAAAAGTTTTAGTTTTTGAGGGTAATAGCTATGTCTGTGGAAAAAATGAAGATAATAGACTATTTTATGATTGCACATGGTAAAGAATGTGATTAAAGGCTCTTTTCCTATTTCAAAAGTTTTAGTTTTCGGGGTTAAGAGCTACGTATGTTGAAAAAATGAAGATATTAGACTATTTTATGATTGCACATGGTAAAGAATGTGATTAAAAGGCTCTTTTCCTATTTCAAAAGTTTTAGTTTTCGAGGGTAATAGCTACGTATGTTGAAAAAATGAAGATATTAGACTATTTTATGATTGCAAATGGTAAAGAATGTGATTAAACACTCTTTTCCTATTTCAAAAGTTTTAGTTTTCGAGGGTAAAAGCTTTGTCTGTGGAAAAAATGAAGATATCAGACTATTTTATGATGGCAAATGGTAATCTCTTTTGCTATTTCGAAAGTTTTAGTTTTTGAGGGTAATAGCTACGTATGTTGCAAAAATGAAGATATTAGACTATTTTATGATTGCAAATGGTAAAGAATGTGATTAAAGGCTCTTTTCCTATGTCAAAAATTTTAGTTTTCGAGGGTAATAGCTACGTATGTTGAAAAAATGAAGATAGACTATTTTATGATTGCAAATGGTAAAGAATGTGATTAAAGGCTCTTTTCCTATTTTAAAAGTTTTAGTTTTCGAGGGTAATAGCTACGTATGTTGAAAAAATGAAGATATTAGACTATTTTATGATTGCAAATGGTAAAGAATGTGTTTAAAGGCTCTTTTCCTATTTCAAAAGTTTTAGTTTTCGAGGGTAATAGCTACGTATGTTGAAAAATTGAAGATATTAGACTATTTTATGATTGAACATGGTAAAGAATGTGATTAAAGGCTCTTTTCCTATTTCAAAAGTTTTAGTTTTCGAGGGTAAGAGCTTTGTCTGTGGAAAAAAATGAAGATATTAGACTATTTTACCATTGCAAATGGTAAATAATGTGATTAAAGGCTCTTTTCCTATTTCAAAAGTTATAGTTTTCGAGGGTAATAGCTAGGTCTGTGGAAAAAATGAAGATATTAGACTATTTTATGATTACAAATGGTAAAGAATGTGATTGAAGGCTCTTTTCCTATTTCAAAAGTTTTAGTTTTCGAGGGTAATAGCTACGTATGTTGAAAAAATGAAGATATTAGACTATTTTATGATTGCAAATGGTAAAGAATGTGATTAAAGGCTCTTTTCCTATTTCAAAAGTTTTAGTTTTCGAGGGTAATAGCTTTGTCTGTTGAAAAAATGAAGATATTAGACAATTTTATTATTGCACATGGTAAAGAATGTGATTAAAGGCTCTTTTCCTATTTCAAAAGTTTTAGTTTTCGAGGGTAATAGCTACGTATGTTGAAAAAATGAAGATATTAGACTATTTTATGATTGCACATGGTAAAGAATGTGATTAAAGGCTCTTTTCCTATGTCAAAAGTTTTAGTTATCAAGGGTAATAGCTACGTATGTTGAAAGAATGAAGATATTAGACTATTTTATGATTGCACATGGTAAAGAATGTGATTAAAGGCTCTTTTCCTATTTCAAAAGTTTTAGTTTTCGAGGGTAGTAGCTACGTATGTTGAAAAAATGAAGATATTAGACTATTTTATGATTGCAAATGGTAAAGAATGTGATTAAAGGCTCTTTTCCAATTTCAAAAGTTTTAGTTTTCGAGGTTAATAGCTACGTATGTTGAAAAAATGAAGATATTAGACAATTTTATGATTGCAAATGGTAAAGAATGTGATTAAAGGCTCTTTTCCTATTTCAAAAGTTTTAGTTTTCGAAGGTAATAGCTACGTGTGATGAAAAAATTAAGATATTAGACTACTTTATGATTACAAATGGTAAAGAATGTGATTAAAGGCTCTTTTCCTATGTCAAAAGTTTTAGTTTTCGAGGGTAATAGCTACGTATGTTGAAAAAATGGAGATATTAGACAATTTTATGATTGTACATGGTAAAGAATGTGATTAAAGGCTTTTTTCCTATTTCAAAAGTTTTAGTTTTCGAGGGTAATAGCTACGTATGTTGAAAAAATGATGATATTAGACTATTTTATTATTGCACATGGTAAAGAATGTGATTAAAGGCTCTTTTCCTATTTCAAAAGTTTTAGTTTTCGAGGGTAATAGCTAGGTCTGTGAAAAAAATGAAGATATTAGACTATTTTATGATTGCAAATGGTAAAGAATGTGATTAAAGGCTCTTTTCCTATTTCAAAAGTTTTAGTTTTCGAGGGTAATAGCTACGTATGTTGAAAAAATGAAGATATTAGACTATTTTATGATTGCACATGGTAAAGAATGTGATTAAAGGCTCTTTTCCTATTTCAAAAGTTTTAGTTTTCGAGGGTAATAGCTACGTATGTTGAAAAAATGAAGATATTAGACTATTTTATGATTGCAAATGGTAAAGAATGTGATTAAAGGCTCTTTTCCTATTTCAAAAGTTTTAGTTTTCGAGGGTAATAGCTACGTATGTTGAAAAAATGAAGATATTAGACTATTTTATGATTGCACATCGTAAAGAATGTGATTAAAGGCTCTTTTCCTATTTCAAAAGTTTTAGTTTTCGAGGGTAATAGCTACGTATGTTGAAAAAATGAAGATATTAGACAATTTTATGATTGCACATGGTAGTCAAAAGTTTTAGTTTTCGAGGGTAATAGCTTTGTCTGTGGAAAAAATGAAGATATTAGACAATTTTATTATTGCACATGGTAAAGAATGTGATTAAAGGCTCTTTTCCTATTTCAAAAGTTTTAGTTTTCGAGGGTAATAGCTACGTATGTTGAAAAAATGAAGATATTAGACTATTTTATGATTGCACATCGTAAAGAATGTGATTAAAGGCTCTTTTCCTATTTCAAAAGTTTTAGTTTTCGAGGGTAATAGCTACGTATGTTGAAAAAATGAAGATATTAGACAATTTTATGATTGCACATGGTAGTCAAAAGTTTTAGTTTTCGAGGGTAATAGCTACGTATGTTGAAAAAATGAAGATATTAGACTATTTTATGATTGCAAATGGTGAAGAATGTGATTAAAGGCTCTTTTCCTATTTCAAAAGTTTTAGTTTTCGAGGGTAATAGCTATGTCTGTGGAAAAAATGAAGATATTAGACTATTTTATGATTGCACATGGTAAAGAATGTGATTAAAGGCTCTTTTCCTATTTCAAAAGTTTTAGTTTTCGGGGGGTAAGAGCTACGTATGTTGAAAAAATGAAGATATTAGACTATTTTATGATTGCACATGGTAAAGAATGTGATTAAAAGGCTCTTTTCCTATTTCAAAAGTTTTAGTTTTCGAGGGTAATAGCTAAGTATGATGCAAAAATGAAGATATTAGACAATTTTATGATTGCAAATGGTAAAGAATGTGATTAAAAGGCTCTTTTCCTATTTCAAAAGTTTTAGTTTTCGAGGGTAATAGCTACGTATGTTGAAAAAATGAAGATATTAGACTATTTTATGATTGCAAATGGTAAAGAATGTGATTAAAGGCTCTTTTCCTATTTCAAAAGTTTTAGTTTTCGAGGGTAATAGCTACGTATGTTGAAAAATGAAGATATTAGACAATTTTATGATTGCACATGGTAAAGAATGTGATTATAGGCTCTTTTCCTATTTCATAAGTTTTAGTTTTCGAGGGTAATAGCTACGTATGTTGAAAAAATGAAGATATTAGACAATTTTATGATTGCACATGGTAGTCAAAAGTTTTAGTTTTCGAGGGTAATAGCTACGTATGTTGAAAAAATGAAGATATTATACTATTTTATGATTGCAAATGGTAAAGAATGTGATTAAAGGCTCTTTTCCTATTTCAAAAGTTCTAGTTTTTGAGGGTAATAGCTATGTCTGTGGAAAAAATGAAGATAATAGACTATTTTATGATTGCACATGGTAAAGAATGTGATTAAAGGCTCTTTTCCTATTTCAAAAGTTTTAGTTTTCGGGGGTTAAGAGCTACGTATGTTGAAAAAATGAAGATATTAGACTATTTTATAATTGCACATGGTAAAGAATGTGATTAAAAGGCTCTTCTCCTATTTCAAAAGTTTTAGTTTTCGAGGGTAATAGCTACGTATGTTGAAAAAATGAAGATATTAGACTATTTTATGATTGCAAATGGTAAAGAATGTGATTAAACGCTCTTTTCCTATTTCAAAAGTTTTAGTTTTCGAGGGTAAAAGCTTTGTCTGTGGAAAAAATGAAGATATCAGACTATTTTATGATGGCAAATGGTAATCTCTTTTGCTATTTCGAAAGTTTTAGTTTTTGAGGGTAATAGCTACGTATGTTGCAAAAATGAAGATATTAGACTATTTTATGATTGCAAATGGTAAAGAATGTGATTAAAGGCTCTTTTCCTATGTCAAAAATTTTAGTTTTCGAGGGTAATAGCTACGTATGTTGAAAAAATGAAGATAGACTATTTTATGATTGCAAATGGTAAAGAATGTGATTTAAAGGCTCTTTTCCTATTTTAAAGTTTTAGTTTTCGAGGGTAATAGCTACGTATGTTGAAAAAATGAAGATATTAGACTATTTTATGATTGCAAATGGTAAAGAATGTGATTAAAGGCTCTTTTCCTATTTCAAAAGTTTTAGTTTTTCGAGGGTAATAGCTACGTATGTTGAAAAAATGAAGATATTAGACTATTTTATGATTGCACATGGTAAAGAATGTGATTAAAGGCTTTTTTCCTATTTCAAAAGTTTTAGTTTTCGAGGGTAAGAGCTTTGTCTGTGGAAAAAATGAAGATATTAGACTATTTTATCATTGCAAATGGTAAAGAATGTGATTAAAGGCTCTTTTCCTATTTCAAAAGTTATAGTTTTCGAGGGTAATAGCTAGGTCTGTGGAAAAAAATGAAGATATTAGACTATTTTATGATTACAAATGGTAAAGAATGTGGTTGAAGGCTCTTTTCCTATTTCAAAAGTTTAGTTTACGAGGGTAATAGCTACGTATGTTGAAAAAATGAAGATATTAGACTATTTTATGATTGCAAATGGTAAAGAATGTGATTAAAGGCTCTTTTCCTATTTCAAAAGTTTTAGTTTTCGAGGGTAATAGCTTTGTCTGTTAAAAAAATGAAGATATTAGACAATTTTTATGATTGCACATGGTAAAGAATGTGATTAAAGGCTCTTTTCCTATTTCAAAAGTTTTAGTTTTCGAGGGTAATAGCTACGTATGTTGAAAAAATGAAGATATTAGACTATTTTATGATTGCACATGGTAAAGAATGTGATTAAAGGCTCTTTTCCTATGTCAAAAGTTTTAGTTATCAAGGGGTAATAGCTACGTATGTTAAAAAAATGAAGATATTAGACTATTTTATGATTGCACATGGTAAAGAATGTGATTAAAGGCTCTTTTCCTATTTCAAAAACTTTAGTTTTCGAGGGTAGTAGCTACGTATGTTGAAAAAATGAAGATATTAGACTATTTTATGATTGCAAATGGTAAAGAATGTGATTAAAGGCTCTTTTCCAATTTCAAAAGTTTTAGTTTTCGAGGTTAATAGCTACGTATGTTGAAAAAATGAAGATATTAGACAATTTTATGATTGCAAATGGTAAAGAATGTGATTAAAGGCTCTTTTCCTATTTCAAAAGTTTTAGTTTTCGAAGGTAATAGCTACGTGTGTTGAAAAAATGAAGATATTAGACTACCTTATGATTGCAAATGGTAAAGAATGTGATTAAAGGCTCTTTTCCTATGTCAAAAGTTTTAGTTTTCGAGGGTAATAGCTACGTATGTTGAAAAAATGGAGATATTAGACAATTTTATGATTGTACATGGTAAAGAATGTGATTAAAGGCTTTTTTCCTATTTCAAAGTTTTAGTTTTCGAGGGTAATAGCTACGTATGTTGAAAAAAAATGATGATATTAGACTATTCATTATTGCACATGGTAAAGAATGTGATTAAAGGCTCTTTTCCTATTTCAAAAGTTTTAGTTTTCGAGGGTAATAGCTAGGTCTGTGGAAAAAATGAAGATATTAGACTATTTTATGATTGCAAATGGTAAAGAATGTGATTAAAGGCTCTTTTCCTATTTCAAAAGTTTTAGTTTTCGAGGGTAATAGCTACGTATGTTGAAAAAATGAAGATATTAGACTATTTTATGATTGCATATGGTAAAGAATGTGATTAAAGGCTCTTTTCCTATTTCAAAAGTTTTAGTTTTCGAGGGTAATAGCTACGTATGTTGAAAAAATGAAGATATTAGACTATTTTTATGATTGCACATGGTAAAGAATGTGATTAAAGGCTCTTTTTCCTATTTCAAAAGTTTTAGTTTTCGAGGGTAATACCTTTGTCTGTGGAAAAAATGAAGATATTAGACAATTTTATGATTGCACATGGGTAAAGAATGTGATTAAAGGCTCTTTTCCTATTCCCAAAGTTTTAGTTTTCGAGGGTAATAGCTACGTATGTTTGAAAAAATGAAGATATTAGACTATTTTATGGTTGCACATGGTAAAGAATGTGAATTAAAAGGCTCTTTTCCTATGTCAAAAGTTATAGTTTTCGAGGGTAATAGCTACGTATGTTGAAAAAATGAAGATATTAGGCTATTTTATGATTGCACATGGTAAAGAATGTGTTTTAAAGGCTCTTTTCCTATGTCAAAAGTTTTAGTTTTCGAGGGTAATAGCTACGTATGTTGAAAAAAATGAAGATATTAGACAATTTTTATGATTGCACATGGTAAAGAATGTGATTAAAGGCTCTTTTCCCTATTTAAAAAGTTTTAGTTTTCGAAGGTAATAGCTACGTATGTTGAAAAAATGAAGATATTAGACAATTTTATGATTGCACAAGGTAGTCAAAAGTTTTAGTTTTCGAGGGTAATAGCTATGTATGTTGAAAAAATGAAGATATTAGACTATTTTATGATTGCAAATGGTAAAGAATGTGATTAAAGGCTCTTTTCCTATTTCAAAAGTTTTAGTTTTCAAGGGTAATAGTTATGCCTGTGGAAAAAATGAAGATATTAGACTATTTTATGATTGCACATGATAAAGAATGTGATTAAAGGCTCTTTTTCCTATTTCAAAAGTTTTAGTTTTTGGGGGGTAAGAGCTACGTATGTTGAAAAAATGAAGATATTAGACTATTTTATGATTGCACATGGTAAAGAATGTGATTTAAAAGGCTCTTTTTCCTATTTCAAAAGTTTTAGTTTTCGAGGGTAATAGCTACGTATGTTGAAAAAATGAAGATATTAGACAATTTTATGATTGCATATGGTTAAGAATGTGATTAAAAAGCTCTTTTCCTATTTCAAAAGTTTTAGTTTTCAAGGGCAATAGCTTTGTCTGTGGAAAAAAATGAAGATATTAGACTATTTTTGATGGCAAATGGTAATCTCTTTTCCTATTTCGAAAGTTTTAGTTTCCGAGGGTGTAATAGCTACGTATGTTGCAAAAATGAAGATATTAGACTATTTTATGATTGCAAATGGTAAAGAATGTGATTAAAGGGTCTTTTCCTATGTCAAAAGTTTTAGTTTTTTGAGGGTAATAGCTACGTATGTTGAAAAAAATGAAGATAGACTATTTTATGATTGCAAATGGTAAAGAATGTGATTAAAGGCTCTTTTCCCTATTTCAAAAGTTTTAGTTTTCGAGGGTAATAGCTATGTATGATGAAAAAATGAAGATATTAGACTATTTTATGACTGCACATGGTAAAGAATGTGATTAAAGGCTCTTTTCCTATTTCAAAAGTTTTTGTTTTCGAGGGTAATAGCTAGGTATATTGAAAAAATGAAGATATTAGACAATTTTATGATTTCACATGGTAAAGAATGTGATTAAATTCTCTTTTCCTATTTCAAAAGTTTTAGTTTTCGAGGGTAATAGCTACATATGTTAAAAAAATGAAGATATTAGACAATTTTATGATTGCACATGGTAAAGAACGTGATTAAAGGCTCTTTTCCTATGTCAAAAGTTTTAGTTTTCGAGGGTAATAGCTACGTATGTTGAAAAAATGAAGATATTAGACTATTTTATAATTGCAAATGGTAAAGAATGTGAATTAAAGGCTCTTTTCCCTATTTCAAACGTTTTAGTTTTCGAGGGTAATAGCTACGTATGTTGAAACAAATGAAGATATTAGACTATTTTATGATTGCATATGGTAAAGAATGTGATTAAAGGCTCTTTTTCCTATTTCAAAAGTTTTAGTTTTCGAGGGTAAGAGCTTTGTCTGTGGAAAAAAATGAAGATATTAGACTATTTTATGATTGCAAAATGGTAAAGAATGTGATTAAAGGCTCTTTTCCCTATTTCAAAAGTTTTAGTTTTTCGAGGGTAATAGCTACGTATGTTGAAAAAATGAAGATATTAGACAATTTTATGATTGCACATGGTAAAGAATGTGATTAAAGGCTCTTTTCCTATGTCAAAAGTCTTAGTTTTCGAGGGTAATAGCTGCGTATGTTAAAAAAAAATGAAGATATTAGACTATTTTATGATTGCAAATGGTAAAGAATGTGATTAAAGGCTCTTGTCTAATTTCAAAAGTTTTAGTTTTCGAGGGTAACAGCTACATATGTTGAAAAAATGAAGATATTAGACAATTTTATGATTGCAAATGGTAAAGAATGTGATTAAAGGCTCTTTTCCTATTTCAAAAGTTTTAGTTTTCGAAGGTAATAGCTACGTATGTTGAAAAAATGAAGATATTAGACTATTTTATGATTGCAAATGGTAAAGAATGTGATTAAAGGCTCTTTTCCTATGTCAAAAGTTTTAGTTTTCGAGGGTAATAGCTACGTATGTTGAAAAAATGGAGATATTAGACAATTTTATGATTTTACATGGTAAAGAATGTGAATAAAGGCTCTTTTCCTATTTCAAAAGTTTTAGTTTTCGAGGGTAATAGCTACGTATGTTGAAAAAACGAAGATATTAGACAATTTTATGATTGCACATGGTAAAGAATGTGATTAAAGGCTCTTTTCCTATTTCAAAAGTTTTAGTTTTCGAGGGTAATAGCTACGTATGTTGATAAAATGAAGATATTAGACAATTTTATGATTGCACATGGTAAAGAATGTGATTAAAGGCTCTTTTCCTATGTCAAAAGTCTTAGTTTTCGAGGGTAATAGCTACCTATGTTGAAACAATGAAGATATTAGACTATTTTATGATTGCAAATGGTAAAGAATGTGATTAAAGGCTCTTTTCCTATTTCAAAAGTTTTAGTTTTCGAGGGTAATAGCTACGTATGTTGAAAAAATGAAGATATTAGGCTATTTTATGATTGCACATGGTAAAGAATGTGATTAAAGGCTCTTTTCCTATGTCAAAAGTTTTAGTTTTCGAGGGTAATAGCTACGTATGTTGAAAAAATGAAGATATTAGACAATTTTTATGATTGCACATGGTAAAGAATGTGATTAAAGGTTCTTTTCCTATTTCAAAAGTTTTAGTTTTCGAGGGTAATAGCTACGTATGTTGAAAAAATGAAGATATTAGACAATTTTATGATTGCACATGGTAGTCAAAAGTTTTAGTTTTCGAGGGTAATAGCTATGTATGTTGAAAAAATGAAGATATTAGACTATTTTATGATTGCAAATGGTAAAGAATGTGATTAAAGGCTCTTTTCCTATTTCAAAAGTTTTAGTTTTCAAGGGTAATAGTTATGCCTGTGGAAAAAATGAAGATATTAGACTATTTTATGATTGCACATGATAAAGAATGTGATTAAAGGCTCTTTTCCTATTTCAAAAGTTTTAGTTTTTGGGGGTAAGAGCTACGTATGTTGAAAAAATGAAGATATTAGACTATTTTATGATTGCACATGGTAAAGAATGTGATTAAAAGGCTCTTTTTCCTATTTCAAAAGTTTTAGTTTTCGAGGGTAATAGCTACGTATGTTGAAAAAATGAAGATATTAGACAATTTTATGATTGCATATGGTTAAGAATGTGATTAAAAGCTCTTTTCCTATTTCAAAAGTTTTAGTTTTCAAGGGCAATAGCTTTGTCTGTGGAAAAAATGAAGATATTAGACTATTTTTGATGGCAAATGGTAATCTCTTTTCCTATTTCGAAAGTTTTAGTTTTCGAGGGGTAATAGCTACGTATGTTGCAAAAATGAAGATATTAGACTATTTTATGATTGCAAATGGTAAAGAATGTGATTAAAGGCTCTTTTCCTATGTCAAAAGTTTTAGTTTTCGAGGGTAATAGCTACGTATGTTGAAAAAATGAAGATAGACTATTTTATGATTGCAAATGGTAAAGAATGTGATTAAAGGCTCTTTTCCTATTTCAAAAGTTTTAGTTTTCGAGGGTAATAGCTATGTATGATGAAAAAATGAAGATATTAGACTATTTTATGATTGCACATGGTAAAGAATGTGATTAAAGGCTCTTTTCCTATTTCAAAAGTTTTAGTTTTCGAGGGTAATAGCTAGGTATATTGAAAAATGAAGATATTAGACAATTTTATGATTTCACATGGTAAAGAATGTGATTAAATTCTCTTTTCCTATTTCAAAAGTTTAGTTTTCGAGGGTAATAGCTACATATGTTAAAAAAATGAAGATATTAGACAATTTTATGATTGCACATGGTAAAGAACGTGATTAAAGGCTCTTTTCCTATGTCAAAAGTTTTAGTTTTCGAGGGTAATAGCTACGTATGTTGAAAAAATGAAGATATTAGACTATTTTATAATTGCAAATGGTAAAGAATGTGATTAAAGGCTCTTTTCCTATTTCAAACGTTTTAGTTTTCGAGGGTAATAGCTACGTATGTTGAAAAAATGAAGATATTAGACTATTTTATGATTGCATATGGTAAAGAATGTGATTAAAGGCTCTTTTCCTATTTCAAAAGTTTTAGTTTTCGAGGGTAAGAGCTTTGTCTGTGGAAAAAATGAAGATATTAGACTATTTTATGATTGCAAATGGTAAAGAATGTGATTAAAGGCTCTTTTCCTATTTCAAAAGTTTTAGTTTTCGAGGGTAATAGCTAGGTCTGTGGAAAAAATGAAGAT
>NW_027067000.1:0-16020 GCF_032884065.1 Artemia franciscana | reverse complement strand
TACCCTCGAAAACTAAAACTTTTGACATAGGAAAAGAGCCTTTAATCACATTCGTTACCATTTGCAATTATAAAATAGTCTAATATCTTCTTTTTTTCAACATACGTAGCTATTACCCTCGAAAACTAAAACTTTTGACATAGGAAAAGAGCCTTTAATCACATTCGTTACCGTTTGCAATTATAAAATAGTCTAATATCTTCATTTTTTCAACATACGTAGCTATTACCCTCGAAAACTAAAACTTTTGAAATAGGAAAAGAGCCTTTAAGCACTTTCTTTACCATGTGCAATCATAAAATAGTCTAATATCTTCATTTTTCCAACATACGTAGCTATTACCCTCGAAAACTAAAACTTTTGACATAGGAAAAGAGCCTTTAATCACATTCTTTACCATGTGCAATCATAAAATAGTCTAATATCTTCATTTTTCCAACATACGTAGCTATTACCCTCGAAAACTAAAACTTTTGACATAGGAAAAGAGCCTTTAATCACATTCTTTACCATGTGCAATCATAAAATTGTTTAATATCTTCATTTTTTCAACATACGTAGCTATTACCCTCGAAAACTAAAACTTTTGAAATAGGAAAAGAGCCTTTAATCACATTCTTTACCATGTGCAATCATAAAATTGTCTATTATCTTCATTTTTTCAACATACGTAGCTATTACCATCGAAAAATAAAACTTTTGACATAGGAAAAGAGCCTTTAATCACATTCTTTACCATTTGCAATCATAAAATAGTCTAATATCTTCATTTTTTCAACATACGTAGCTATTACCCTCGAAAACTAAAACTTTTGAAATAGGAAAAGAGCCTTTAATCACATTCTTTATCATATGCAATCATAAAATTGTCTAATATCTTCATTTTTTCAACATACGTAGCTATTACCCTCGAAAACTAAAACTTTTGAAATAGGAAAAGAGCCTTTAATCACATTCTTTACCATGTGCAATCAAAAAATTGACTAATATCTTCATTTTTTCAACATAGGTAGCTATTACCCTCGAAAACTAAAACTTTTGAAATAGGAAAAGAGACTTTAATCACATTCTTTACCATGTGCAATCATAAAATTGTCTAATATGTTCATTTTTTCAACATACGTAGCTATTACCCTCGAAAACTAAAACTTTTAAAATAGGAAAAGAGCCTTTAATCACATTCTTTACCATTTGCAATCATAAAATAGTCTAATATCTTCATTTTTTTAAACATACGTAGCTCTTACCCCCGAAAACTAAAACTTTTGAAATAGGAAAAGAGCCTTTAATCACATTCTTTACCATTTGCAATCATAGAATAGTCAAATATCTTCATTTTTTCAACATACGTAGCTATTACCCTCGAAAACTAAAACTTTTGAAATAGGAAAAGAGCCTTTAATCACATTCTTTACCATGTGCAATCATAAAATAGTCTAATATCTTCATTTTTTCAACATACGTTGCTATTACCCTCGAAAACTAAAACTTTTGACATAGGAAAAGAGCCTTTAATCACATTCTTTACCATTTGCAATCATAAAATAGTCTAATATCTTCATTTTTTCCACAGACATAGCTATTACCCTCAAAAACTAAAACTTTTGAAATAGGAAAAGAGCCTTTAATCACATTCTTTACCATTTGCAATCATAAAATAGTCTAATATCTTCATTTTTTCAACATACGTAGCTATTACCCTCGAAAACTAAAACTTTTGAAATAGGAAAAGAGCCTTTAATCACATTATTTACCATTTGAAATCATAAAATAGTCTAATATCTTAATTTTTTCAACATACGTAGCTATTACCCTCGAAAACAAAAACTTTTGAAATAGGAAAAGAGCCTTTAATCACATTCTTTACCATGTGCAATCATAAAATTGTCTAATATCTTCATTTTTCTACAGACAAAGCTCTTACCCTCGAAAACTAAAACTTTTGAAATAGGAAAAGAGCCTTTAATCACATTCTTTACCATTTGCAATCATAAAATAGTCTAATACCTTCATTTTTTCAACATACGTAGCTATTACCCTCGAAAACTAAAACTTTTAAAATAGGAAAAGAGCCTTTAATCACATTCTTTACCATTTTCAATCATAAAATTGTCTAATATCTTAATTTTTTCAACATAGGTAGCTATTACCCTCGAAAAATAAAATTTGACATAGGAAAAGAGCCTTTAATCACATTTTTTACCATTTGCAATCATAAAATAGTCTAATATCTTCATTTTTTCAACATACGTAGCTATTACCCCCGAAAACTAAAACTTTTGACATAGGAAAAGAGCCTTTAATCACATTCTTTACCATTTGCAATCATAAAATTGTCTAATATCTTCATTTTTTCAACATACGTAGCTATTACCCTCGAAAACTAAAACTTTTGAAATAGGAAAAGAGCCTTTAATCATATTCTTTACCATGTGCAATCATAAAATAGTCTAATATCTTAATTTTTTCAACATACGTAGCTATTACCCTCGAAAACTAAAACTTTTGACATAGGAAAAGAGCCTTTAATCACATTCTTTACCATTTGCAATCATAAAATAGTCAATATCTTCATTTTTTCAACATACGTAGCTATTACGCTCGAAAACTAAAACTTTTGAAATAGGAAAATAGCCTTTAATCAGATTCTTTACCATTTGCAATCATAAAATTGTCTAATATCTTAATTTTTTCCACAGACAAAGCTATTACCCTCGAAAACTAAAATTTTTGAAATAGGAAAAGAGCCTTTAATCACATTCTTTACCATTTGCCATCATAAAATAGTCTAATATCTTCATTTTTTTAACATACGTAGCTATTACCCTCGAAAACTAAAACTTTTGACATAGGAAAAGAGCCTTTAATCACATTCTTTACCATGTGCAATCATAAAATAGTCTAATATCTTCATTTTTCCAACATACGTAGCTATTACCCTCGAAAACTAAAATTTTTGACATAGGAAAAGAGCCTTTAATCACATTCTTTACCATGTGCAATCATAAATAGTCTAATATCTTCATTTTTCCAACATACGTAGCTATTACCCTCGAAAACTTAAACTTTTGAAATAGGAAAAGAGCCTTTAATCACATTCTTTACCATGTGCAATCATAAAATAGTCTAATATCTTCATTTTTTCAACATACGTAGCTATTACCCTCGAAAACTAAAACTTTTGAAATAGGAAAAGAGCCTTTAAGCACTTTCTTTACCATGTGCAATCATAAAATAGTCTAAATTATTCATTTTTCCAACATACGTAGCTATTACCCTCGAAAACTAAAATTTTTGACATAGGAAAAGAGCCTTTAATCACATTCTTTACCATGTGCAATCATAAATAGTCTAATATCTTCATTTTTCCAACATACGTAGCTATTACCCTCGAAAACTTAAACTTTTGAAATAGGAAAAGAGCCTTTAATCACATTCTTTACCATGTGCAATCATAAAATAGTCTAATATCTTCATTTTTTCAACATACGTAGCTATTACCCTCGAAAACTAAAACTTTTGACATAGGAAAAGAGCCTTTAATCACTTTCGTTACCATTTGCAATTATAAAATAGTCTAATATCTTCTTTTTTTCAACATACGTAGCTATTACCCTCGAAAACTAAAACTTTTGACATAGGAAAAGAGCCTTTAATCACATTCGTTACCGTTTGCAATTATAAAATAGTCTAATATCTTCATTTTTTCAACATACGTAGCTATTACCCTCGAAAACTAAAACTTTTGAAATAGGAAAAGAGCCTTTAAGCACTTTCTTTACCATGTGCAATCATAAAATAGTCTAATATCTTCATTTTTCCAACATACGTAGCTATTACCCTCGAAAACTAAAACTTTTGACATAGGAAAAGAGCCTTTAATCACATTCGTTACCATGTGCAATCATAAAATAGTCTAATATCTTCATTTTTCCAACATACGTAGCTATTACCCTCGAAAACTAAAACTTTTGACATAGGAAAAGAGCCTTTAATCACATTCTTTACCATGTGCAATCATAAAATAGTCTAATATCTTCATTTTTCCAACATACGTAGCTATTACCCTCGAAAACTAAAACTTTTGACATAGGAAAAGAGCCTTTAATCACATTCGTTACCATTTGCAATTATAAAATAGTCTAATATCTTCATTTTTTCAACATACGTAGCTATTACCCTCGAAAACTAAAACTTTTGAAATAGGAAAAGAGCCTTTAAGCACTTTCTTTACCATTTGCAATCATAAAATAGTCTAATATCTTCATTTTTTCAACATACGTAGCTATTACCCTCGAAAACTAAAACTTTTGACATAGGAAAAGAGCCTTTAATCATATTCTTTACCATGTGGGCTCATAAACTAGTCTAATATCTTCATTTTTTCAACATACGTAGCTATTACCCTCGAAAACTAAAACTTTTGACATAGGAAAAGAGCCTTTAATCACATTCTTTACCATGTGCAATCATAAAATAGTCTAATATCTTCATTTTTCCAACATACTTAGCTATTACCCTCGAAAACTTAAACTTTTGAAATAGGAAAAGAGCCTTTAATCACATTCTTTACCATGTGCAATCATAAAATAGTCTAATATCTTCATTTTTTCAACATACGTAGCTATTACCCTCGAAAACTAAAACTTTTGAAATAGGAAAAGAGCCTTTAATCACATTCTTTACCATTGGCAATCATAAAATAGTCTAATATCTTCATTTTTTCAACATATGTAGCTATTCCCCACGAAAACTAAAACTTTTGAAATAGGAAAAGAGCCTTTAATCACATTCTTTACCATGTGCAATCATAAAATTGTCAAATATCTTCATTTTTTCCACAGACAAAGCTCTTACCCTCGAAAACTAAAACTTTTGAAATAGGAAAAGAGCCTTTAATCACATTCTTTACCATTTGCAATCATAAAATAGTCTAATATCTTCATTTTTTCAACATACGTAGCTATTACCCTCGAAAACTAAAACTTTTGAAACAGGAAAAGAGCCTTTAATCACATTCTTTACCATTTGCAATCATAAAATAGTCTAATATCTTCATTTTTTCAACATACGTAGCTATTACCCTCGAAAACTAAAACTTTTGAAATAGGAAAAGAGCCTTTAATCACATTCTTTACCATGTGCAATCATAAAATTGTCTAATATCTTCATTTTTTCAACATATGTAGCTATTACCCTCGAAAACTAAAACTTTTGAAATAGGAAAAGAGCCTTTAATCACATTCTTTACCATGTGCAATCAAAAAATTGACTAATATCTTCATTTTTTCAACATAGGTAGCTATTACCCTCGAAAACTAAAACTTTTGAAATAGGAAAAGAGACTTTAATCACATTCTTTACCATGTGCAATCATAAAATTGTTTAATATCTTCATTTTTTCAACATACGTAGCTATTACCCTCGAAAACTAAAACTTTTGAAATAGGAAAAGAGCCTTTAATCACATTCTTTACCATGTGCAATCATAAAATTGTCTATTATCTTCATTTTTTCAACATACGTAGCTATTACCATCGAAAAATAAAACTTTTGACATAGGAAAAGAGCCTTTAATCACATTCTTTACCATTTGCAATCATAAAATAGTCTAATATCTTCATTTTTTCAACATACGTAGCTATTACCCTCGAAAACTAAAACTTTTGAAATAGGAAAAGAGCCTTTAATCACATTCTTTATCATGTGCAATCATAAAATTGTCTAATATCTTCATTTTTTCAACATACGTAGCTATTACCCTCGAAAACTAAAACTTTTGAAATAGGAAAAGAGCCTTTAATTACATTCTTTACCATGTGCAATCAAAAAATTGACTAATATCTTCATTTTTTCAACATAGGTAGCTATTACCCTCGAAAACTAAAACTTTTGAAATAGGAAAAGAGACTTTAATCACATTCTTTACCATGTGCAATCATAAAATTGTCTAATATCTTCATTTTTTCAACATACGTAGCTATTACCCTCGAAAACTAAAACTTTTAAAATAGGAAAAGAGCCTTTAATCACATTCTTTACCATTTGCAATCATAAAATAGTCTAATATCTTCATTTTTTCAACATACGTAGCTATTACCCCCGAAAACTAAAACTTTTGAAATAGGAAAAGAGCCTTTAATCACATTCTTTACCATTTGCAATCATAAAATAGTCAAATATCTTCATTTTTTCAACATACGTAGCTATTACCCTCGAAAACTAAAACTTTTGAAATAGGAAAAGAGCCTTTAATCACATTCTTTACCATGTGCAATCATAAAATAGTCTAATATCTTCATTTTTTCAACATACGTTGCTATTACCCTCGAAAACTAAAACTTTTGACATAGGAAAAGAGCCTTTAATCACATTCTTTACCATTTGCAATCATAAAATAGTCTAATATCTTCATTTTTTCCACAGACATAGCTATTACCCTCAAAAACTAAAACTTTTGAAATAGGAAAAGAGCCTTTAATCACATTCTTTACCATTTGCAATCATAAAATAGTCTAATATCTTCATTTTTTCAACATACGTAGCTATTACCCTCGAAAACTAAAACTTTTGAAATAGGAAAAGAGCCTTTAATCACATTATTTACCATGTGCAATCATAAAATTGTCTAATATCTTCATTTTTCTACAGACAAAGCTCTTACCCTCGAAAACTAAAACTTTTGAAATAGGAAAAGAGCCTTTAATCACATTCTTTACCATTTGCAATCATAAAATAGTCTAATGCCTTCATTTTTTCAACATACGTAGCTATTACCCTCGAAAACTAAAACTTTTAAAATAGGAAAAGAGCCTTTAATCACATTCTTTACCATTTTCAATCATAAAATTGTCTAATATCTTCATTTTTTCAACATACGTAGCTATTACCCTCGAAAAATAAAACTTTTGAAATAGGAAAAGAGCCTTTAATCACATTCTTTACCATTTGCAATCATAAAATAGTCTAATATCTTCATTTTTTCAACATACGTAGCTATTACCCTCGAAAACTAAAACTTTTGACATATTAAAAGAGCCTTTAATCACATTTTTTACCATTTGCAATCATAAAATAGTCTAATATCTTCATTTTTTCAACATACGTAGCTATTACCCTCGAAAACTAAAACTTTTGACATAGGAAAAGAGCCTTTAATCACATTCTTTACCATTTGCAATCATAAAATTGTCAATATCTTCATTTTTTCAACATACGTAGCTATTACCCTCGAAAACTAAAACTTTTGAAATAGGAAAATAGCCTTTAATCAGATTCTTTACCATTTGCAATCATAAAATTGTCTAATATCTTAATTTTTTCCACAGACAAAGCTATTACCCTCGAAAACTAAAATTTTTGAAATAGGAAAAGAGCCTTTAATCACATTCTTTACCATTTGCCATCATAAAATAGTCTAATATCTTCATTTTTTTAACATACGTAGCTATTACCCTCGAAAACTAAAACTTTTGACATAGGAAAAGAGCGTTTAATCACATTCTTTACCATGTGCAATCATAAAATAGTCTAATATCTTCATTTTTCCAACATACGTATCAATTACCCTCGAAAACTAAAATTTTTGACATTGGAAAAGAGCCTTTAATCACATTCTTTACCATGTGCAATCATAAATAGTCTAATATCTTCATTTTTCCAACATACGTAGCTATTACCCTCGAAAACTTAAACTTTTGAAATAGGAAAAGAGCCCTTAATCACATTCTTTACCATGTGCAATCATAAAATAGTCTAATATCTTCATTTTTTCAACATACGTAGCTATTACCCTCGAAAACTAAAACTTTTGAAATAGGAAAAGAGCCTTTAAGCACTTTCTTTACCATGTGCAATCATAAAATAGTCTAATATCTTCATTTTTCCAACATACGTAGCTATTACCCTCGAAAACTAAAATTTTTGACATAGGAAAAGAGCCTTTAATCACATTCTTTACCATGTGCAATCATAAATAGTCTAATATCTTCATTTTTCCAACATACGTAGCTATTACCCTCGAAAACTTAAACTTTTGAAATAGGAAAAGAGCCTTTAATCACATTCTTTACCATGTGCAATCATAAAATAGTCTAATATCTTCATTTTTTCAACATACGTAGCTATTACCCTCGAAAACTAAAACTTTTGACATAGGAAAAGAGCCTTTAATCACATTCGTTACCATTTGCAATTATAAAATAGTCTAATATCTTCTTTTTTTCAACATACGTAGCTATTACCCTCGAAAAATAAAACTTTTGACATAGGAAAAGAGCCTATAAGCACTTTCTTTACCATGTGCAATCATAAAATAGTCTAATATCTTCATTTTTCCAACATACGTAGCTATTACCCTCGAAAACTAAAACTTTTGACATAGGAAAAGAGCCTTTAATCACATTCGTTACCATGTGCAATCATAAAATAGTCTAATATCTTCATTTTTCCAACATACGTAGCTATTACCCTCGAAAACTAAAACTTTTGACATAGGAAAAGAGCCTTTAATCACATTCTTTACCATGTGCAATCATAAAATAGTCTAATATCTTCATTTTTCCAACATACTTAGCTATTACCCTCGAAAACTTAAACTTTTGAAATAGGAAAAGAGCCTTTAATCACATTCTTTACCATGTGCAATCATAAAATAGTCTAATATCTTCATTTTTTCAACATACGTAGCTATTACCCTCGAAAACTAAAACTTTTGAAATAGGAAAAGAGCCTTTAAGCACTATCTTTACCATGTGCAATCATAAAATAGTCTAATATCTTCATTTTTCCAACATACATAGCTATTACCCTCGAAAACTAAAACTTTAGACATAGGAAAAGAGCCTTTAATCACATTCTTTACCATGTGCAATCATAAATAGTCTAATATCTTCATTTTTCAAACATACGTAGCTATTACCCTCGAAAACTTAAACTTTTGAAATAGGAAAAGAGCCTTTAATCACATTCTTTACCATGTGCAATCATAAAATAGTCTAATATCTTCATTTTTTCAACATACGTAGCTATTACCCTCGAAAACTAAAACTTTTGACATAGGAAAAGAGCCTTTAATCACATTCGTTACCGTTTGCAATTATAAAATAGTCTAATATCTTCTTTTTTTCAACATACGTAGCTATTACCCTCGAAAACTAAAGCTTTTGACATAGGAAAAGAGCCTTTAATCACATTCTTTACCATTTGCAATCATAAAATAGTCTAATATCTTCATTTTTTCAACATATGTTGCTATTACCCTCGAAAAGTAAAACTTTTGAAATAGGAAAAGAGCCTTTAATCACATTCTTTACCATGTGCAATCATAAAATTGTCTAATATCTTCATTTTTTCAACATACGTAGCTATTACCCTCGAAAACTAAAACTTTTGACATAGGAAAAGAGCCTTTAATCACATTCTTTACCATTTGCAATCATAAAATAGTCTAATATCTTCATTTTTTTAACATATGTAGCTATTACCCTCGAAAACTAAAACTTTTGACATTGGAAAAGAGCCTTTAATCACATTCTTTACCATTTGCAATCAAAAAATAGTCTAATATCTTCATTTTTTCAACATACTTAGCTATTACCCTCGAAAACTAAAACTTTTGAAATAGGAAAAGAGCCTTTAATCACATTCTTTACCATGTGCAATCATAAAATTGTCCATTATCTTCATTTTTTCAACATACGTAGCTATTACCATCGAAAAATAAAACTTTTGACATAGGAAAAGAGCCTTTAATCACATTCTTTACCATTTGCAATCATAAAATAGTCTAATATCTTCATTTTTTCAACATACGTAGCTATTACCCTCGAAAACTAAAACTTTTGAAATAGGAAAAGAGCCTTTAATTACATTCTTTACCATGTGCAATCAAAAAATTGACTAATATCTTCATTTTTTCAACATAGGTAGCTATTACCCTCGAAAACTAAAACTTTTGAAATAGGAAAAGAGACTTTAATCACATTCTTTACCATGTGCAATCATAAAATTGTCTAATATCTTCATTTTTTCAACATACGTAGCTATTACCCTCGAAAACTAAAACTTTTAAAATAGGAAAAGAGCCTTTAATCACATTCTTTACCATTTGCAATCATAAAATAGTCTAATATCTTCATTTTTTCAACATACGTAGCTATTACCCCCGAAAACTAAAACTTTTGAAATAGGAAAAGAGCCTTTAATCGCATTCTTTACCATTTGCAATCATAAAATAGTCTAATATCTTCATTTTTTCAACATACGTAGCTATTACCCTCGAAAACTAAAACTTTTGAAATAGGAAAAGAGCCTTTAATCACATTCTTTACCATGTGCAATCATAAAATAGTCTAATATCTTCATTTTTTCAACATACGTTGCTATTACCCTCGAAAACTAAAACTTTTGACATAGGAAAAGAGCCTTTAATCACATTCTTTACCATTTGCAATCATAAAATAGTCTAATATCTTCATTTTTTCCACAGACATAGCTATTACCCTCAAAAACTAAAATTTTTGAAATAGGAAAAGAGCCTTTAATCACATTCTTTACCATTTGCAATCATAAAATAGTCTAATATCTTCATTTTTTCAACATACGTAGCTATTACCCTCGAAAACTAAAACTTTTGAAATAGGAAAAGAGCCTTTAATCACATTATTTACCATTTGCAATCATAAAATAGTCTAATATCTTAATTTTTTCAACATACGTAGCTATTACCCTCGAAAACTAAAACTTTTGAAATAGGAAAAGAGCCTTTAATCACATTCTTTACCATGTGCAATCATAAAATTGTCTAATATCTTTATTTTTCTACAGACAAAGCTCTTACCCTCGAAAACTAAAACTTTTGAAATAGGAAAAGAGCCTTTAATCACATTCTTTACCATTTGCAATCATAAAATAGTCTAATATCTTCATTTTTTCAACATACGTAGCTATTACCCTCGAAAACTAAAACTTTTAAAATAGGAAAAGAGCCTTTAATCACATTCTTTACCATTTTCAATCATAAAATTGTCTAATATCTTCATTTTTTCAACATACGTAGCTATTACCCTCGAAAAATAAAACTTTTGAAATAGGAAAAGAGCCTTTAATCACATTCTTTACCATTTGCAATCATAAAATAGTCTAATATCTTCATTTTTTCAACATACGTAGCTATTACCCTCGAAAATTAAAACTTTTGACATAGGAAAAGAGCCTTTAATCTCATTTTTTAACATTTGCAATCATAAAATAGTCTAATATCTTCATTTTTTCAACATACGTAGCTATTACCCCCGAAAACTAAAACTTTTGACATAGGAAAAGAGCCTTTAATCACATTCTTTACCATTTGCAATCATAAAATTGTCTAATATCTTCATTTTTTCAACATACGTAGCTATTACCCTCGAAAACTAAAACTTTTGAAATAGGAAAAGAGCCTTTAATCATATTCTTTACCATGTGCAATCATAAAATAGTCTAATATCTTATTTTTTCAACATACTTAGCTATTACCCTCGAAAACTAAAACTTTTGACATAGGAAAAGAGCCTTTAATCACATTCTTTATCATGTGCAATCATAAAATTGTCTAATATCTTCATTTTTTCAACATACGTAGCTATTACCCTCGAAAACTAAAACTTTTGAAATAGGAAAAGAGCCTTTAATTACATTCTTTACCATGTGCAATCAAAAAATTGACTAATATCTTCATTTTTTCAACAGAGGTAGCTATTACCCTCGAAAACTAAAACCTTTGAAATAGGAAAAGAGACTTTAATCACATTCTTTACCATGTGCAATCATAAAATTGTCTAATATCTTCATTTTTTCAACATACGTAGCTATTACCCTCGAAAACTAAAACTTTTAAAATAGGAAAAGAGCCTTTAATCACATTCTTTACCATTTGCAATCATAAAATAGTCTAATATCTTCTTTTTTTCAACATACGTAGCTATTACCCCCGAAAACTAAAACTTTTGAAATAGGAAAAGAGCCTTTAATCGCATTCTTTACCATTTGCAATCATAAAATTGTCTAATATCTTCATTTTTTCAACATACGTAGCTATTACCCTCGAAAACTAAAACTTTTGAAATAGGAAAAGAGCCTTTAATCACATTCTTTACCATGTGCAATCATAAAATAGTCTAATATCTTCATTTTTTCAACATACGTTGCTATTACCCTCGAAAACTAAAACTTTTGACATAGGAAAAGAGCCTTTAATCACATTCTTTACCATTTGCAATCATAAAATAGTCTAATATCTTCATTTTTTCCACAGACATAGCTATTACCCTCAAAAACTAAAATTTTTGAAATATGAAAAGAGCCTTTAATCACATTCTTTACCATTTGCAATCATAAAATAGTCTAATATCTTCATTTTTTCAACATACGTAGCTATTACCCTCGAAAACTAAAACTTTTGAAATAGGAAAAGAGCCTTTAATCACATTATTTACCATTTGCAATCATAAAATAGTCTAATATCTTAATTTTTTCAACATACGTAGCTATTACCCTCGAAAACTAAAACTTTTGAAATAGGAAAAGAGCCTTTAATCACATTCTTTACCATGTGCAATCATAAAATTGTCTAATATCTTTATTTTTCTACAGACAAAGCTCTTACCCTCGAAAACTAAAACTTTTGAAATAGGAAAAGAGCCTTTAATCACATTCTTTACCATTTGCAATCATAAAATAGTCTAATATCTTCATTTTTTCAACATACGTAGCTATTACCCTCGAAAAATAAAACTTTTAAAATAGGAAAAAAGCCTTTAATCACATTCTTTACCATTTGCAATCATTAAATTGTCTAATATCTTCATTTTTTCAACATACGTAGCTATTACCCTCGAAAAATAAAACTTTTGAAATCGGAAAAGAGCCTTTAATCACATTGTTTACTATTTGCAATCATAAAATAGTCTAATATCTTCATTTTTTCAACATACGTAGCTATTACCCTCGAAAACTAAAACTTTTGACATAGGAAAAGAGCCTTTAATCTCATTTTTTACCATTTGCAATCATAAAATAGTCTAATATCTTCATTTTTTCAACATACGTAGCTATTACCCCCGAAAACTAAAACTTTTGACATAGGAAAAGAGCCTTTAATCACATTCTTTACCATTTGCAATCATAAAATTGTCTAATATCTTCATTTTTTCAACATACGTAGCTATTACCCTCGAAAACTAAAACTTTTGAAATAGGAAAAGAGCCTTTAATCATATTCTTTACCATGTGCAATCATAAAATAGTCTAATATCTTATTTTTTCAACATACTTAGCTATTACCCTCGAAAACTAAAACTTTTGACATAGGAAAAGAGCCTTTAATCACATTCTTTACCATTTGCAATTATAAAATAGTCAATATCTTCATTTTTTCAACATACGTAGCTATTACGCTCGAAAACTAAAACTTTTGAAATAGGAAAATAGCCTTTAATCAGATTCTTTACCATTTGCAATCATAAAATTGTCTAATATCTTAATTTTTTCCACAGACAAAGCTATTACCCTCGAAAACTAAAATTTTTGAAATAGGAAAAGAGCCTTTAATCACATTCTTTACCATTTGCCATCATAAAATAGTCTAATATCTTCATTTTTTTAACATACGTAGCTATTACCCTCGAAAACTAAAACTTTTGACATAGGAAAAGAGCCTTTAATCACATTCTTTACCATGTGCAATCATAAAATAGTCTAATATCTTCATTTTTCCAACATACGTAGCTATTACCCTCGAAAACTAAAATTTTTGACATAGGAAAAGAGCCTTTAATCACATTCTTTACCATGTGCAATCATAAATAGTCTAATATCTTCATTTTTCCAACATACGTAGCTATTACCCTCGAAAATTTATACTTTTGAAATAGGAGAAGAGCCTTTAATCACATTCTTTACCATGTGCAATCATAAAATAGTCTAATATCTTCATTTTTTAAACATACGTCGCTATTACCCTCGAAAACTAAAACTTTTGACATAGGAAAAGAGCCTTTAATCACATTCGTTACCGTTTGCAATTATAAAATAGTCTAATATCTTCTTTTTTTCAACATACGTAGCTATTACCCCCGAAAACTAAAACTTTTGAAATAGGAAAAGAGCCTTTAATCACATTCTTTACCATTTGCAATCATAAAATAGTCTAATATCTTCATTTTTTCAACATACGTAGCTATTACCCTCGAAAACTAAAACTTTTGAAATAGGAAAAGAGCCTTTAATCACATTCTTTACCATGTGCAATCATAAAATAGTCTAATATCTTCATTTTTTCAACATACGTTGCTATTACCCTCGAAAACTAAAACTTTTGACATAGGAAAAGAGCCTTTAATCACATTCTTTACCATTTGCAATCATAAAATAGTCTAATATCTTCATTTTTTCCACAGACATAGCTATTACCCTCAAAAACTAAAACTTTTGAAATAGGAAAAGAGCCTTTAATCACATTCTTTACCATTTGCAATCATAAAATAGTCTAATATCTTCATTTTTTCAACATACGTAGCTATTACCCTCGAAAACTAAAACTTTTGAAATAGGAAAAGAGCCTTTAATCACATTATTTACCATTTGCAATCTTAAAATAGTCTAATATCTTAATTTTTTCAACATACGTAGCTATTACCCTCGAAAACTAAAACTTTTGAAATAGGAAAAGAGCCTTTAATCACATTCTTTACCATGTGCAATCATAAAATTGTCTAATATCTTCATTTTTCTACAGACAAAGCTCTTACCCTCGAAAACTAAAACTTTTGAAATAGGAAAAGAGTCTTTAATCACATTCTTTACCATTTGCAATCATAAAATAGTCTAATATCTTCATTTTTTCAACATACGTAGCTATTACCCTCGAAAACTAAAACTTTTAAAATAGGAAAAGAGCCTTTAATCACATTCTTTACCATTTTCAATCATAAAATTGTCTAATATCTTCATTTTTTCAACATACGTAGCTATTACCCTCGAAAAATAAAACTTTTGAAATAGGAAAAGAACCTTTAATCACATTCTTTACCATTTGCAATCATAAAATAGTCTAATATCTTCATTTTTTCAACATACGTAGCTATTACCCTCGAAAACTAAAACTTTTGACATAGGAAAAGAGCCTTTAATCACATTTTTTACCATTTGCAATCATAAAATAGTCTAATATCTTCATTTTTTCAACATACGTAGCTATTACCCCCGAAAACTAAAACTTTTGAGATAGGAAAAGAGCCTTTAATCACATTCTTTACCATTTGCAATCATAAAATTGTCTAATATCTTCATTTTTTCAACATACGCAGCTATTACCCTCGAAAACTAAAACTTTTGAAATAGGAAAAGAGCCTTTAATCATATTCTTTACCATGTGCAATCATAAAATAGTCTAATATCTTAATTTTTTCAACATACGTAGCTATTACCCTCGAAAACTAAAACTTTTGACATAGGAAAAGAGCCTTTAATCACATTCTTTACCATTTGCAATCATAAAATAGTCAATATCTTCATTTTTTCAACATACGTAGCTATTACGCTCGAAAACTAAAACTTTTGAAATAGGAAAATAGCCTTTAATCAGATTCTTTACCATTTGCAATCATAAAATTGTCTAATATCTTAATTTTTTCCACAGACAAAGCTATTACCCTCGAAAACTAAAATTTTTGAAATAGGAAAAGAGCCTTTAATCACATTCTTTACCATTTGCAATCATAAAATAGTCTAATATCTTCATTTTTTCAACATACGTAGCTATTACCCTCGAAAACTAAAACTTTTAAAATAGGAAAAGAGCCTTTAATCACATTCTTTACCATTTTCAATCATAAAATTGTCTAATATCTTCATTTTTTCAACATACGTAGCTATTACCCTCGAAAAATAAAACTTTTGAAATAGGAAAAGAACCTTTAATCACATTCTTTACCATTTGCAATCATAAAATAGTCTAATATCTTCATTTTTTCAACATAC
>NW_027066999.1:0-15762 GCF_032884065.1 Artemia franciscana | reverse complement strand
TTAGAGCTTCCGTGATATGTATCACCACAGACGGAATGCCAAATTTCGTTTATGCGTGTACTTGAAATATGTCCAGAAGATTGGCAATTATAGCATCGAAGGACTGGAAACAAAAACTTTCGAATGGGGAATCTTTCGAAACCAGTAACTAATGGGGACTTTATTGCCCGTAATAAATCCTCTTTTGTTTTAAATTTCAGCCTGAAAGATCTGGTAGAGCCACTGCTTTGCTTCATTACAATCTGGCACAGGAGACTCGACGTCATCAGAGGTCAGATAATTTGGGACACGTTTAATTATTTCAAAGTGAGAAGGACTTTTATAACCTTACCGCTAATGGTGCTGTTGGAGCTACGAAGCGTATTCTCTATTGCTTTAGCATCATATTTGGATGCAGTGATAACTTTCCAGTCGCCTCGGGTGCACTTTAGCTCAACAATATTTGAGCTAACGTCACCGCATGCTTGTTTTAGGAAGTCCTTCCTTGATTCTGTTCTGGCTCGGCTACTAGGTAGATTTTTGACAATCACGGCATATGATGGTTTGGAAATATATTCATCAGGGACTTCAACAGTTACAGGTTTACTTTTTGAGAAGTTTTGTTCCATCAAAATATCAAATTTTTTTCACATTTCTGTTATCTTGCGTGTAACAATCCTTGTACTTTCAACGGGGATCGAGGGGACTTCTTCTGGCTCAAAAATAAGGAAAATTGTCAGAGCAACCTTATGGTCATTACAAGTCTGTAACAATTTGATCATTTCCAAAACATTGTCACTCATAGCAGCCTTTGTGAACATTCGAGCAAGACAGTTCGCTTCTGTTCCTAAGATCTCATTTGTTTTCATATGTCTTTTTTTGAAAAACACGGCTGCTCTCTTTGCGACTTCATCATGGTTTTTTACAATTTTTACTGCACGTGACCAAAAGTTCAATATGAGATTCCAAATGAGCTTACCAGCCATCGCAAATATGCAACAATATTAACACAGCAAGTCCAAAATCACAGGCAGTATTTCACAGCGTAGATTTTTATTAATAGGAAATATGTAAAGGTTACTTATTCATATATCAAGTCCGTCGAGGAACAAGGGAACTGTAAGGACCCACTCACCTATTCCCTGCAATTTAATGGTAACTAAATACCGGCTGGTGCGTATGGACCTTTTGGTGGGTTCCTTCCCTCTGCTGCTTGTTGCCTGAGACGCCTGCAGAGCACCGCTAATGTGCCTAAAATGCTCTCTCAACCAACGTACTTATTTTGTAAACTGACTAAATAAATAAACTGAGTCGGCCGTCCTGGTTGGTGCGCTGGATTCGGGATCCTTTGTCTGAGAGGACGCGGGTTCGAATCCTAGTGTACCCAATTATTCAGTTTGGGACGGGGGTCAGTAGCGTGACTCTGTAAGCTTAGCCAGAGTCGACCCAGATCTAAATGGGTACCTGGAGAAATATGGGAAAGGTAAACAGGAAGGGTGTGCGAAAGCACAGGATGGCTGGTCCCCAACCCCCCATTGCACTTCCTGGCTGAATGGGCAAGAAATGGAGATCAGCACCGCCGGTAGGGACTCTAACGTCTAATGCCGTATCCTTTACCTTTTTTTTACCAATAAATAAATGTTCTAAAGCTAGGTCAGTAGACCACGGTATTTTTAATCCGTATCTAACGGTCTTTAAATGATCCCTTAATTAACTCCGGTCACTGAATTAATTCAAGAACATACCGGATTTCAAATTTAATAAACCTAATCTAGATGGATGTTTTCACCTTGAAGTCAGAATCTCTAAGGTCCGACAATTAACAAATTAATGAAACTTGAGGAGAAAAAAAAAGTTTTTTAACTAAAAGTGAAGACCCATATTAAAAATTTAAATAAACAAAATTTGTCCATATGTGAGGGGGCTTCCCACTCCTAAGCCTCTATTTCTTTATGCTAAATTTTTACTTTTTTCTCCATTCTTTAAGAGAGACTTCACAAAAATTAGGGTCGTTTAATTAGAATAAAAAGCTTTGTTAAAGCAATAGATAGATAAATACTTTATTTCGTGATTAAACCAAAAACAGGCATTTCACAGAAAAAAAAAAACGTACACACTACAAAAAGAAAAAAAAAGAGAAAAAGAGTACACACTATTTAAAGCAAAAAATGAACACTAACTAAAAGTCAAGTCTCTTCGTGCGGGATAAAAATCTGTTTACAATAGTCCGAAGTCTATTATTTCTAATTATCAGCGATAAAGGAAACTGCACACTTATTTCATATTCACTTAATTCGAACTCCATTACTACACGTGCTCTACAATAAACAGGGCAACCAAATAGAAGATGACTAAATGTTTCCATTAGACCGCACAAGCACAATGGAGAGTCAGCTTTCCCGATCCTGTTTAAAAAATGAAGTAATCTACTATGACCTGTGATAAGCTGTGTTAATCTACTATTTGGGGGAATTTTTGATGCAGAGATAAGGTCACATTTATTTTCAAAAAAGTTAGCCGGCCATGTACTAACAGAATTTTTAAACTCATCAAACCCTTTTGTATACAAAAACTCATTTACAGATTTACGATCAATATGAAAGGGCTGAGATGCACCAAGGTCATTAAAAAAAGGACCCAAAAAGTTTGCAATAATTTGGTCAGTGTAAATGCTATATGTGCCGAATGACTAATTCCAATCATGGTAGGACTCAAAACCCTCGGCCAATTTTGAGGTCGATCATTTTTTCCGTATCTTAATATACTTAATTCCAATGCTCTTAAATCCATTGGAAGCACTCCTGCGAGAGCGGTTACTACATACGTTTGAGCTGTGTTAAAAGATTTAGAAATTATGATCATAGAAGATCTTTGCGCCGACCGTAGCATTCGTTGAATGTTCTTTTTTTCTCAGTGCAGAGATCCAAATAGGACACGCGTATAAAATATGGCTTTTGCTTACTGATTTATATAGCATCCTCAATGCATGTGGATTTAGGTTCCAAGTACTCTAGGCAACCGTTAAAAGACGAGCAGAATATAGTTTTGCAGAGTTAATTTTATGTATAATATGGTCAGTCCATAATAACTTTCTATCAAGAATAACACCCAAATATGTAACCTTATTTTTAACAGATATCTCAATTCCATCATACATTAGCCTTACAGGAGGAAGCTGATGCTTCCTTGAAAATGAAATTGCTTCTGTCTTGGATTTATCAAACACAAGCTTATTATCTACTGACCAAGTTTAGAAATACGAAAATATCCTTGATGACAAGGATTTTATAATTTTTATAATTTTATAATTATATAATATAATTTTATAATTTTATTTTATAATTTTTTAGAATATTCGGAAATACTTTTTCAATCAATTCATTTTGGACGTCACTAAATTACAGAAATCAGCAGGTAGTTGTATACGTCCTGAAATTGAGTCTACTGGGAGCTTTCCGTTTCCCATTGCCAGCAATTGATCTGAAAATGTTTGACCAGAGTCATCGTTTTGCAATCGGACACGCATATTTGTAGTTAATTTTAATGTTTTTACGTGTGCCCATAAATTAGAATTTTTCAGGCAAGCATTCATTTCGTCTGCAGGAGTTGATTTAGGTATTATAGGTAATGTTTGCCTGAAATCTCCCGCAAGCAATATTAATGTGCTGCCAAAGGGTTTCGACTTCCCTCACAAATCTTTCAAGCATTGATCCAGAGCCTCGAGCGATTTTTTGTGTGCCATTGTGCACTCATCCCAAATAATAAGTTTGCATTGCTGCAATACTTTACCCATCCCAGATGATTTGGAAATATTGCACGTGGGAGTTTCTGTAGAATGCAAGTCCAGAGGCAATTTCAAAGCGGAATGAGCAGTTCTTCCACCAGGCAGCAATGTTGCGGCTATTCCGGACGACGCAATTGCCAACGCTATATCATTTTTTGATCGAATTGATGCCAGAATCAGTTTTATCACAAACGTTTTACCAGTACCTCCTGGCGCATCCAAAAAGAAAATTTCTCCAACGTTGTTATCGACACAATGCATTATCGTATCATAAATGTCTTTTTGTTCTGACGTTAACTTGGAAATGTTATTTTGTACATACGACAATAGATCACTCGTACTGTAACTTTGTTCACGATCCAATTCTACACATGTCGAAACAGCAGCGATACGGTTAGGTGAAGGCATTCCCAAATCCTGAAGAGGTTTGTTTGCCATACATACGCACAAATCTTCTATAACAACTAAAGTGTAGTTATAAATTTCTGATGTAAAATCAAAAGTCATATCTGACGTCTCTAACTGTTTTCGATGGAGTATATCTTCGGACATGACGTCAGTCAACACAGAAACATGACGTCACCTGATCCACAGACAGACACACAGACAGACAACTTATTTTTATATATATACTAGCTGTTGGGGTGGCGCTTCGCGCCACCCCAACACCTAGTTGGTGGGGGCGCTTCGCGCCCCCCCCAAGCCCCCCCGCGCGCGTAAGTCGTTACGCGCCATAATAGTTACGCGCCATTGTAGTTGTGTCCCTATGTCCCACCTGTGAATATAGATAGATATATATATATGGTTTTAACTACGTAAAACTTGCGAATATACAACATTCTTTGCTGTCCCATTGTCTTTGCATATAAATAGATTGTCAGGTTTACCGACTCTTGAACATGCAACATATAATGGTCCATGGGAAAACAATCTGTATTCAGATCTATACCTCATGATTCTAATGATTGCCCTTGAGGTTTGTTGATGGTGATTGCTAATCGACCATTCCCTGTCCCGGTGTCCCGGTCGTCATTTACATCCCCCTGTTTCCCCCGGTGTCCCCGTTGTAGTTGTGTCCCTGTGTCCCGGTCGTCATTTATATTCCCTGTGTCCCGGGTCCCGGTCGTCATTTGTATCCCGGTGTCCCGGTCTGTATATACATTCGTTTTTTAGTTTTGTTTTTCTCCTTTATTTTTTTCCTTTTTTTTTCTTTTTTAGTTTATTTAGATTTTTAGATTTTTTAGTTTTTTTATTAGTTTTTAGTTTTTTTTTCTTTTTAGTTTTTTTGTAGTTTTTACCTTCTTTTTAGTTTTGTTAATTTTTTTTTTTACTTGTGTCCTGGTCGTCATTTATACTCCCTGTGTCCCGGTGCTTTGTTGATTGCTAATCGAACATTCCTTTTGTCCTGGTCGCTTTCTCTTTGAGTGTCGTCATTTATTTTTTTCTTTTTTAGTTCTTTTAGTTTTTACCTTTTTTAGTTTTTTTTAGTTTTTAGTTTTTTTAGTTTTTTACCTTTTTTTAGTTTTTTTAGTTTTTTTAGTTTTTTAGCTTTTTTATTTTTTTTATTAGTTTTTAGTTTTTTTGTAGTTTTTGCCTTTTTTTTAGTTTTTTTAGTTTTTTAGCTTTTTTATTAGTTTTTAGTTTTTTTTGTAGTTTTTGCCTTTTTTTAGTTTTTTTAGTTTTTTAGCTTTTTTATTTTTTTTATTAGTTTTTAGTTTTTTTTTGTAGTTTTTGCCTTTTTTTAGTTTTTTCAGTTTTGACGTCACCTGATCCACGATCCACAGATCCACAGACAACTTATTTTTATATATATAGATAGTTTTTTTTTTTTTACTTATGTCCTGGTCGTCATTTATACTCCCTGTGTCCCGGTGCTTTGTTGATTGCTAATCGAACATTCCTTTTGTCCTGGTCGCTTTCTCTCTGAGTGTCGTCATTTATTAGTTTTTTCCTTTTTTTTTTTAGTTTTTTATTGGTTTTTACCTTTATTTTAGCTTATTTTTCAGTTTTTTCCTTTTTTTTAGTTTTTTTTATTTTTTATTTTTTTTAGTTTTTTACCTTTTTTTAGTTTTTTTAGTTTTTTTAGTTTTTTAGCTTTTTTACTTTTTTTTATTAGTTTTTAGTTTTTTTTTTGTAGTTTTTGCCTTTTTTTAGTTTTTTCAGTTTTTTTTTTAGTTTTTTATTGTTTTTACCTTTATAGTTTTTTTAGTTTTTTAGCTTTTTTATTTTTTTTATTAGTTTTTAGTTTTTTTTGTAGTTTTTGCCTTTTTTTAGTTTTTTCAGTTTTGACGTCACCTGATCCAGTTTTTTCAGGTGACGTCACCTGATCCATCCACACATCCACAGACAGACAACTTATTTTTATATATATAGATAGATGAACCGGGTAGTCTATATGTCCTAACCGGGTAGTCGTTCACAGTTCAAAGGCTAGAACCGAACTCTTAAGGCAATTAAATAAAAAGAAACAAGTTTTTTTAACTGGAAGTAAGGAGCGACATTAAAACTTAAAACGAACAGAAATTACTCCGTATATGAAATGGGTTGTCCCCTCCGCAATCCCTCGCTCTTTACGCTAAAGTTTTAATTGTTTTAAAAAGTAGAATTGTGGCAAAGAGTCAAACTTTAGCGTAAAGAGCGAGTGATTGCGGAGGGGACAACCCATTTCATATAAGGACTAATTTCTGTTTGTTTTAAATTTTAATATCGCTCCTTACTTCCAGTTAAAAAAACTAGTTTTTTTATTTAATTTCTGAACGTTTTTGAATTAATGTATGTCTAATTTTGGCTCTCTATACATAAATTATTAAAATGAAATTCGCATATTAATTCTTTTTTTGGCTAAATGGCTTTCTCTTAGTTTTGATCAGACGATTTTAAGAAATAAGGGATGGGGAAGGAGGCCTAGTTGCCCTCCAATTTGTTGTTACTTAAAAAGGCAACTAGAACTTTTAATTTTTAACGAACGTTTTTATTAGTAAAAAATATACGTAACTTAAGAATTAAATTACGTAACAAACTTTTATATTCTTTTACTTTTATTATGTATACGAGGGTGTTTGTACCCTCGTTAATACCTCGCTCTTTACACTAAATTGTAAGTTTTTTTCCAATTCTTTAAGAGTTACCCCTGAATCAGAAAGGCCGTAGAATAAATAGTTGAAATTACTAAAACTACTTTGGCATAAAGAGCGAGGTATTTATTTCCTCCTAAATACCTCGCTCTTTATGCTAAAGTATTTTTAAAACCCCTCATATGCGTAAAAATCTTTGTTCGCTTTAAGTTTCAATGCTACTCCTTACTTTCAATTGAAAAAAACGTTTTCATGTTTATTTTTTCATTGTCTTTTTATAGTAATGCTAGAAAATCCTGCGCCCTTTTTATTGAATTTTTCTTCCCCCATGACATATTCCTCCAAGGAAAGATCTTCAAACATATCCCCCTCCCCTCTACCCCATCCCTCCAACCAAAAAAATCCCCCTGAAAACGTCTGGACACTTCCCAATAACCATTACTGTATGTAAACACTGGTCAAAGTTTGTAACTTGCAGCCCCTGCCCCAGATATTGCGGGAGAGTAAGTCATTCCCAAAGGCATAGTTATTATGATTTTCGACTATTCGGAACAAAATGGCTATCTCAAAATTTTGATTCGTTGACTTTGGCAAAAAAATTAGCGTGGGAGGGGGCCTAGGTGCCCTCCAATATTTTAGTCACTTAAAAAGGGCACTAGAACTTTTCATTTCCGTTAGAATGAGCCCTCTTGTGACATTCTAGGACCACTTGGTCGATACGATGACCCCTGGGGAAAAAAACAACAAAAAAAAACAAATAAACACGCACCCGTGATTTGTCTTCTGGCAAAAAATACGAAATTCCACATTTTTGTAGATAGGAGCTTGAAATTTTTACTATAGGATTCTCTAATACGCCGAATGCGATGGTGAGATTTTTGTTAAGATGCTATGAGTCTTAGGGGGTGTTTTCCCTTATTTTCCAAAATAAGGCAAATTTTGTCAGGCTCGTAACTTTTGATGACAAAGACTAAATTTGACGAAACTTATATATTTAGAATCAGCATGCAAATTCGATTCTTTTGATGTATCTTTTAGCATCAAAATTCCGTTTTTTAGAGTTTCGTTTACTATTGAGCCGGGTCGCTCCTTACTACAGTTCGTTACCACGAACTGTTTGATAGAAACTTTAGTTTAAAATTACAAGGGATTTAGAATTGTGTAACCCCACTCATATTTTTTGTCTTTTTCAATGTTTTTCTGTACTTTAAGTTTAAAAAAACTTTTTATTTTAATTTCTGATTGTTAATAAGATCATCCCTGAAAATCCGGCTCCCTCATGGTAGTTTCAGGCACCATCCTTTGTCCCCACTATGCCCCCACTGACACTATTTCATAACTGATGATTGGAAATTAAAAAAAGCTCATTATTCTTATTATAGGGCCATTTTGTTTCAGGAGTCGTTCTTAAGGAATTGGGACAAAGTAGCTTAAATACATTTAGCTTACTTCAACTTTGCATCGCCGTCAACCTGTGTCGCCGTCGTCATTTATATATCCCCCTGTGCCCCCCGGCGTCCTCGTTGTAGTTGTGTCCCTGTGTCCAGGTCGTCATTTATATTCCCTGTGTCCCGGTCGTCATTTGTGTCCCGATGTCCCAGTCTGTGATTTCTCTTTGAGTGTCCTGGGCGTCATTTATATTCCTTGTGTCCCGGTCTGTATATACATTCATTTTTGAATTGGTCTTTTTTTTTAGTTTTTAGTTTTTTACCTTTTTTTAGTTTTTTTAGTGATACCTCATAATTTTAATGATTGCCCTTGAGTTTTGTTGATGGTGATTGCTAATCGAACATTCCCTATGTCCCCTTCGTCATTTATATATCCCCCTGTGTTCCCCGGCATCCCCGTTGTAGTTGTGTCCCTGTGTCCCGGTTGTCATTTATATTCCCTGTGTCCCGGTCGTCATTTGTATTCCGGTGTCCCGGTCTGTATATGCATTCGTTTTTGAAATGGTATATGATGAAATAAATTTTTGCATTTTTCCCCTTTTTTCTTTTTAGTTTTTTTTTGGTTTTTAGTTTTTTTTTAGTTTTTTTCTTTTTTTTTTAGTTTTCTTTTCATTTTTATTTTTTTTTTAGTTTTGTTTTTCTCCTTTATTTTTCATTTTTTTCCTTTTTTCTTTTTTTTTTAGTATTTTTAGTTTTTTAGCTTTTTTAGTTTTTATATTAGTTTTTAGTTTTTTTTTCTTTTTAGTTTTTTTGTAGTTTTTACCTTTTTTTTAGGTATTTAGTTTTTTTTTACTTATGTCCTGGTCGTCATTTATACTCCCTGTGTCCCGGTTGTCATTTGTGTCCCGGTGCTTTGTTGATGGTGATTGCTAATCGAACATTCCTTGTGTCCCGGTCGCTTTCTCTTTGAGTGTCCCGCTGGTCATTTATAGTCCCTATGTGCCGGTGTCCCGGTCGTTATTTGTGTCCCGATCTGTAATTTCGTCAGTCGACAAACATGACGCCAGTCGACACACAAACATGACGTCACTCGACAGACACACACACACACAGACAACTTATTTATATATATATAGATATCCTCTTTTCTAGTTATAACAGAATTGAAAATGAAAATTATACTGTTAAAATTTTATTCATCCAATTTTATATTTATCATAAAGAGAAGTTTACTTTTCGATTTTATTTATTTAATTAAAATTAAAAATGCGTTCAATTCCTTGTGGCTATTAAGGCCGTGATTAAGTGAACTTGAAAACATCGAGCTTCAAAATTGAAGTGAGGTTAGCCTTCTGTCTTTTAATTCTCTAGAGACCGTTGGTTGTCAAAACTTCAAATAGCACGAATTATCAAGTCTTGTCAAAGGTTTTGATTGACAGCTTCCTTTGGTGAGATGTTTCAGCCGAGAAATAGTAATATAGATAGATAGATATAGATAAGTGTATTTCAAAAGCCTAAGGGCCATATACACACAAAAATATAAATAAATAACACACAAGCAAGAAAATTAAACACCAGTACAAATTACAAGCACGCACAGAAACAGAATACAGCGCGAAAATACCTAATCTAACGACAAAATAAGTTAATCATATAAACTGTTCTTCTTACTAAGGATTAACGGACTTTTCCCCTTTATTAATAATATTTTCACTCTTAACAACCTATTCTAAAAATATTGCCAAGGACCCCCACGCTTAATTGGTCGTCCCATAAATCTTCCGCTTTCCCGATTGAAAGAGAGAGAAAAAAAGAAGAGAAAAAGAAATTCTTGCGCTTTGTATCGTATATCGGGACAGAGAGAGCACTTCCAATCTTGATGGGAAAAAGTTGACTCTCAACTAGGATTCAACGGAGGAAATTTAGTGTAATTCTATTCCGGGAACGTGGCGAGAAGAAAGAATTTGCTTAGGAAATTCTCCAGATCTAGGCCTCAAATTGTTTAGACTCGCTGTCTTTGTGTCTTATAATAATAATTCATATTGTGTCTTATAATAATAATTAATAATAAATTATTCCAGAAAAAAAGCCCGTGGGCCATAGGAAAATTACATAATACACAAACAACAAATTAACTACATTAAATTAAAACTACTTAAAGAAAACGCTCCCGATGCACCGCTGCAATCCTGACAAACCTTGCTATCCTTTTAATACTCAGGAAATTTGTATCATTCATTCTATCTACCATCCATATCTCATTCAATTTTTCTTTACCATACATCTCACGCCTCCAATCATTCAATTCGACACATTCACACACAAAATGTATTAAACTTTCATCCTGAGATCCGCACATAGGACAAGCAATAGATTCTCCCTTCTCCCCTTTTCTCCCTCGATACTTTCTTTTCTCCCCAATCAAAAATCCATTTCCCCTCCAATCCAAATACGCCTTCAAATCCTCTCTACTTAACCCAACCTTCCAAAATACCTCCTCCCCCCAACTCCTCTTTATCTGTTTATACAATTTTAACGACCCTGAACGATCCAGACTTGCCCACCATATCTGTATTTCTTGATTCTTAAATCTCTCTCTTACCTCCCTTATTACTATTTCCTCCATACCCATAATCCCCTTTCCTTCATTCCACCATTCCCCTAATCCACACTTATCTAAGATGTCCTTAATCTCCGCCGGCCACCCTGTTTTACTATTCTGTCTCAACGCCTCTAAGTATGCTGCCTTTGCTACCGTAAATCTCTCTGCATACCCAGTATCCTAACCCAATATCTCACCATGGTCACTAGCCTCATAGATCGCAGCGATACTAGCCCTAAATCCCCCTGGATTACCAAATTACTAAACGAATCCCATAGTCCTAACATCCTCTTATAATATCTCATCATAACCACCTCAAGTTTTGGGTCTTTCCGATAGCCCCAGATCTCTGCTCCATAATGCATCGCCGGTACTATCTTACTTGTCCAAATCCTCTTATGTACTCTAATATCTCTGACCCGTCTAAGACTACTCCTCGCTATTTCACCGCTAATATACCTCCCCCTTGCATTCGCTAGATCCAGATGCCCACTGAATTTCCCATTACTAGTAAACTTTACCCCAAGATAAACAAATTCATTATTCACTGGTATAGTTTCACCTTTAAAGAAAAAATTCACATCTTCACTTTCCATGGCTTTACGACCAAATACCATCACCACTGACTTCGATGTGTTCAGGATTAACTTCTTCTCTTCCAAATAAACCTCCGTAATTTCTAATAATTGTTGCGGTTTCTCTTTTGTTTCAGCCAGTAATACGATGTCGTCAGCAAATAGTAGTAAGCACAGTTTAAGCAAATCTATCGATAACATTGGTGCATTATTCTTAACGAAAAATTCATTGGCATCATTTAAATAAAGGCTAAACAATTTTGGTGACAGCACACATCCCTGCTTTAGTCCCAATAAAGATTGCACCGGAGTTGAGCACTTTCCCGCCACTTTCACTACTAACTTCACGTACTTATACATTTCGCACAGCAACAATACGAAATAGTGAGGCAGTCCTAAAGATAACAGGTTTAACATTAACAGGTTCCTATCGACATTATCATATGCTCCTTTCAGGTCTAAAAAAGCTGCATATAACCTCCCCCCTTTTCCTTTCCTATACTTCTCTACCATAATTCTCAAAGTAAAAATATGATCTAATGCACTATGATTTTTTCTAAACCCTACCTGAAAAGGGGATAGCAGTTCCTTTACCTCCAACCACTTCCCTAATCTTGAGTCTATAACCTTGCAGAAAATCTTACTCATCACATTTCCTAAACTAATTATTCTATAATTACTATGATCCTGTCTGTTACCTTTTTTGAAAATTGGTATTCCTACTGACACATTCCACTGGTCAGGTCATTTCCTATTTTCAGTCACAAAACTGAAAACTGCTGCTAAAACTGGTACTAGAACTGTTTTCCCCATTTTCCAAATCTTTGCTGGTATTCCATCCACCCCCGGCGCCGAAGATCCCTTCATTTCTTTTAGGCTTGCACAAACTTCCTCTACCTTAATCGGTTCTAATAGACTATAATCCTCTTGTCTTAAGGGGAAACCATTCTGCTCTCGTAGCTCCTCTACTAAACTCCCTATACCGTCTCCATATTGCTCCCTTTTGCTAGTGTCCTGCTCCAGGTATGTTTTCCACGACTCAGCTGGAGGTATGAGTTTGTCGTTGGCCTTGAATTCCCGCCTTACTTCACTCCAAAACTGTTTTGGGTCTTTTGACAAGTATTCCTCGCTGATCTTTATAGCCCTAATCTCTTCTACTTGTTTTTTTCTCATTTTTAATAACCTCTTGTAGATTTTTCTCTCTGTTCGGTACTCCGATAAGTGTTTATTCATTTCCTGGTCATTTAGTGCTCCTTTCACTTTCCTGAGAAGTTGAATAAGGTTTACTTTCAGCCTCCAACAATCCTCATCAAAGAATTCGTTTGTATTTCTCACCCTCTCCTTGTTATTTGATATCCCACTGCATTTCTGGTATACTTCCTCTGATATTTCTTGCACGGCTTCTTCTAACTTCCCTTCTCCCAGTATATATATGCATTCCTCCGCCCTTTTCTGCATCTGTTCACTTTCCAACAAATTTTTCAAACGGTTTTCCTCCATACAATCTACCCTAATCTGCTGCTTCATTACCTTCCTACCCTTATCTTCCCTCTTCCCCTCATTCCTCCAACTATATCTCTCACCCTCTATCTCATACATCCATTTATTCGCCTGTCCTGCCTTCATGACTACCTCTATTGGCTGGTGGTCTGATCCTACAACATCCATAACATAAAAATCCAAACAATTTTCCCATAACCTCCTATCAACCATAATATAATCAATCACGCTAGGCTTCCCCGAACCAAAGCACGTAAAATCTCCCCTTTCATGATCTTTACCCACCCTTCCATTCAAAATTATCAACCGACCCTCACTACAAAAATTTATCAACTTATGGCCCCACCTATTTTTCCTCCTAGTTTCATCTTTGCTTGTCCTACCTTTCGGGCATCCGTTTCTTCCATACCATTCAACCATACTCTCCATACCTGATAAACAAGGGTTGCCAAGATCCACCTGTATGTCTTCAACCTCCGTACTCGTACCCGTGTAGGCGTTGAAATCACCTAGTAATACAAAAAAATGGTCACTAAACAGCTCAACATAATTAACATACTCCTCAATTAATATGTCCCATGTATACTCATTCATATAAGAACTATTTTCAGGGGGTATATATACACAGCCTATAACATACCTCTTATCCCACATGGACATTTGTAACCGCACAATATTTTCTGACGCACTCAATAGCCTATGGATGCTATCAAATATATCATCCCGGATCAATATCGCTATCCCCCCATATGTCGACCATTACTCGATTTATTTCTCACTCTTTCAAAAACATTGTACCCTTCAACACTTAATGGGTTTTTCCCATCACTCCATGTCTCTACTAGTCCAACTATATCTTTCTTTTCATTATCAATACACGCTTCCTTCAACAGATTACTTAGTTTTGTCGCTGAAAACCCTTGTATATTCCAATGCACCATGCGTACTACCCTTTCACTAGAATTTTCACTATGGCCCCCTGTTTCCTATTCATCACCAGCAGTTACTATAGACCCTTGACTCGGCTGTTCTCTTGACACGCTTTCACCATCACTTGCCCTCACCTCAAGACCACTGCCATCAATTGGTGCTTCCTGGTTGAGCACTCCCACTAATCGTGACTTTCTGATAGGTTGATTTTGATCGTCACTTGGACTTATTATCCTAGCATGGTCGCGTTTGGCCCGTGGTTCAGGCCTCCCGGGCATCTTCAAAGCAACCGTATTTTTCGGTGTAATAAATGTCATTGTGGTTCGAATATCCGTGTTTGGATCGTCCAATTCATTTTCATTGGCTGAAAAATATCCTTGCAAGCTACCTGTAGATTCTGCCCTGCTACGCGTTGGAGTCTCATGGTCAAGGGACTGACGGCTCTGACCTTGAAGCTTTCCCAAAGCTATCGGGACATATCTCTAACACTCGGACCACTTACTTCAATTATTTTCTCATCCTCAAAATCATACGTCAAAATCTTGTCCTGTAAAATTAGCCTTACCCCCCTTAATTTAGCAGGCATATTTTTTGACCTAGCCTCCGCTAGCAGTGGTTTTAACTTATCTCGAGCCATACGCTCTCTTTCCGTGTAGTCAGGGGATATATTCAACTTATGACGGCTAAATAGCCCAGAGGATCTCAACACCAAATCTCTCAGAGGCTTGCTAATAAATTTAATGACAACCGGGGGCACGCCATTATTTTTAGAACGAAGGCGGAAAATATCATTTATGTCTCGCCTCTCTAGATCCAAATTCGGGACAATTTCATTTAGCATGACAAAATATCTGACGCTAGACTGGGTCCTCGATGTTTAGGGTCAAAATTGTATATAATCAAATTCATGTTCTTCAATTCTTTTTCAAGAAAATCTATCTTGGACTGGGTTTTCCGCAAATCTTTATTAACAGTCGAGCAGCTTAATGCCAGTCCGCTATCTCCGATTTAATTGCTCTGTTGGTTTCCTCTACCTTGCAAGAAAATTCCGAAAAAATCGTCTTTAGGCCTTCAATTCCCTCAGCCAAAACCTCTATTTTATTTACTGAGGCTCTTAGACTTTGCATCTCCTTTATCAGTTGTTTTATACCTTCATCGCTCATCTTAGTGTATTAAATATTATGCCAAAATCTTACCTTCGATATGCCTTTCTTATTTACCCTCGTACCGGCCTTCGAGCTTTTCTCAAAAATTTTGTCTTTAGTGGCCAACAAAAACCAGATCAATCCAACTATATCCAAAGGCAATCGTTGCGCAATGAACTAACTATCCAAAAAGTTGAAAACTGGCCAAACAATAAAACTAGTTTAGATCTATATAGGTCAAAGACTGGATCAATACTGATCCAAATTCTTTTGGCTGGGTAAAAATAAAATTTTATTAATTAAAGTAAAATTAAAATTTTAAATTTTAAGATTTAAATTTTTTTTAAAAATTCTTTAATTTTTTACTTAAAATTTAAGTAAAAATAAATTTTATTAGTTAAAGATATACGCAACTTACAAATTAGCTTACGTAAAGAAACTTCTGTATTCTCATATTTTTATTGCATATATGAGGAGGTTCACCCCCTCGTCAGTACCTCACTCTTCACGCTAAAGCTTAAATTTTGTCCCAATTTCTTAAGAATGACCCCTGAATAACAAAAGCCGTAGAATAAATAGTTGAAATTCTAAAAATACTTTAACGTAAAGAGCGAGGTATTAGGAGGTGAGCCCCTCATATGCGTAATAATTTCTGTTCCTTTTAACAGAAATTATTATGGAATATTTACAGGAATTAATATTTACAAGAAAATAATAACAGGGATATTCTGTTCCTTTCAGTTGAAAAACTTTGCCATATTTATGTTTTCATTGTTTTTCTAAAT
>NW_027066998.1:0-16022 GCF_032884065.1 Artemia franciscana | reverse complement strand
ACTAAAACTTTTGAAATAGGAAAACAGCCTTTAATCACATTCTTTACCATTTGCAATCATAAAACAGTCTAATATCTTCATTTTTTCAACATACGTAGCTATTACCCTCGAAAACTAAAACTTTTGACATAGGAAAAGAGCCTTTAATCACATTCTTTACCATTTGCAATCATAAAATAGTCTAATATCTTCATTTTTTCAACATACGTAGCTATTACCCTCGAAAACTAAAACTTTGAAATAGGAAAAGAGCCTTTAATCACATTCTTTACCATTGCAATCATAAAATAGTCTAATATCTTCATTTTTTCAACATAAGTAGCTATTACCCTCGAAAACTAAAACTTTTGAAATAGGAAAAGAGCCTTTAATCACATTCTTTACCATTTGCAATCATAAAATAGTCTAATATCTTCATTTTTTCAACATACGTAGCTATTACCCTCGAAAACTAAAACTTTTGACATAGGAAAAGAGCCTTTAATCACATTCTTTACCATTTGCAATAATAAAATAGTCTAATATCTTCATTTTTTCAACATACGAAGCTATTACCCTCGAAAACTAAAACTTTTGAAATAGGAAAAGAGCCTTTAATCACATTCTTTACCATGTGCAATCATAAAATAGTCTAATATCTTCATTTTTTCAACATACGTAGCTATTACCCTCGAAAACTAAAACTTTTGAAATAGGAAAAGAGCCTTTAATCACATTCTTTACCATTTGCAATCATAAAATTGTCTAATATCTTCATTTTTTCAACATACGTAGCTATTACCCTCGAAAACTAAAACTTTTGAAATAGGAAAAGAGCCTTTAATCACATTCTTTACCATGTGCAATCATAAAATAGTCTAATATCTTCATTTTTTCAACATACTTAGCTATTACCCTCGAAAACTAAAACTTTTGACATAGGAAAAGAGCCTTTAATCACATTCTTTACCATTTGCAATCATAAAATAGTCTAATATCTTCATTTTTTCAACATACGTAGCTATTACCCTCGAAAACTAAAACTTTCGAAATAGGAAAAGAGCCTTTAATCACATTCTTTACCATTTGCAATCATAAAATAGTCTAATATCTTCATTTTTTCAACATACGTAGCTATTACCCTCGAAAACTAAAACTTTTGAAATAGGAAAAAGCCTTTAATCACATTCTTTACCATGTGCAATCATAAAATAGTCTAATATCTTCATTTTTTCAACATACGTAGCTATTACCCTCGAAAACTAAACTTTTGACATAGGATAAGAGCCTTTAATCACATTCTTTACCATTTGCAATCATAAAATAGTCTAATATCTTCATTTTTTCAACATACGTAGCTATTACCCTCGAAAACTAAAACTTTTGAAATAGGAAAAGAGCCTTTAATCACATTCTTTACCATTTGCAATCATAAAATAGTCTAATATCTTCATTTTTTCAACATACGTAGCTATTACCCTCGAAAACTAAAACTTTTGAAATAGGAAAAGAGCCTTTAATCACATTCTTTACCATTTGCAATCATAAAACAGTCTAATATCTTCATTTTTTCAACATACGTAGCTATTACCCTCGAAAACTAAAACTTTTGACAATAGGAAAAGAGCCTTTAATCACATTCTTTACCATTTGCAATCATAAAATAGTCTAATATCTTCATTTTTTCAACATACGTAGCTATTACCCTCGAAAACTAAAACTTTGAAATAGGAAAAGAGCCTTTAATCACATTCTTTACCATGTGCAATCATAAAATAGTCTAATATCTTCATTTTTTCAACATACGTAGCTATTACCCTCGAAAACTAAAACTTTTGAAATAGGAAAACAGCCTTTAATCACATTCTTTACCATTTGCAATCATAAAATAGTCTAATATCTTCATTTTTTCAACATACGTAGCTATTACCCTCGAAAACTAAAACTTTTGACATAGGAAAAGAGCCTTTAATCACATTCTTTACCATGTGCAATAATAAAATAGTCTAATATCTTCATTTTTTCAACATACGTAGCTATTACCCTCGAAAACTAAAACTTTTGAAATAGGAAAAGAGCCTTTAATCACATTCTTTACCATGTGCAATCATAAAATAGTCTAATATCTTCATTTTTTCACATACGTAGCTATTACCCTCGAAAACTAAAACTTTTGAAATAGGAAAAGAGCCTTTAATCACATTCTTTACCATTTGCAATCATAAAATTGTCTAATATCTTCATTTTTTCAGACATACGTAGCTATTACCCTCGAAAACTAAAACTTTTGAAATAGGAAAAGAGCCTTTAATCACATTCTTTACCATGTGCAATCATAAAATAGTCTAATATCTTCATTTTTTCAACATACGTAGCTATTACCCTCGAAAACTAAAACTTTTGACATAGGAAAAGATTTAATCACATTCTTTACCATTTGCAATCATAAAATAGTCTAATATCTTCATTTTTTCAACATACGTAGCTATTACCCTCGAAAACTAAAACTTTCGAAATAGGAAAAGAGCCTTTAATCACATTCTTTACCATTTGCAATCATAAAATAGTCTAATATCTTCATTTTTTCAACATACGTAGCTATTACCCTCGAAAACTAAAACTTTTGAAATAGGAAAAGAGCCTTTAATCACATTCTTTACCATGTGCAATCATAAAATAGTCTAATATCTTCATTTTTTCAACATACGTAGCTATTACCCTCGAAAACTAAAACTTTTGAAATAGGAAAAGAGCCTTTAATCACATTCTTTACCATTTGCAATCATAAAATAGTCTAATATCTTCATTTTTTCAACATACGTAGCTATTACCCTCGAAAACTAAAACTTTTGAAATAGGAAAAGAGCCTTTAATCACATTCTTTACCATGTGCAATCATAAAATAGTCTAATATCTTCATTTTTTCAACATACGTAGCTATTACCCTCGAAAACTAAAACTTTTGAAATAGGAAAAGAGCCTTTAATCACATTCTTTACCATTTGCAATCATAAAATAGTCTAATATCTTCATTTTTTCAACATACGTAGCTATTACCCTCGAAAACTAAAACTTTTGAAATAGGAAAAGAGCCTTTAATCACATTCTTTACCATGTGCAATCATAAAATAGTCTAATATCTTCATTTTTTCAACATACGTAGCTATTACCCTCGAAAACTAAAACTTTTGAAATAGGAAAAGAGCCTTTAATCACATTCTTTACCATGTGCAATCGAAAACAGTCTAATATCTTCATTTTTTCCACAGACAAAGCTATTACCCTCGAAAACTAAGACTTTTGAAATAAGAAAAGAGCCTTTAATCACATTATTTACCATTTGCAATCATAAAATAGTCTAATATCTTCATTTTTTCAACATACGTAGCTATTACCCTCGAAAACTAAAACTTTTGACATAGGAAAAGAGCCTTTAATCACATTCTTTACCATGTGCAATCATAAAATAGTCTAATATCTTCATTTTTTCAACAACGTAGCTATTACCCTCGAAAACTAAAACTTTTGAAATAGGAAAAGAGCCTTTAATCACATTCTTTACCATGTGCAATCATAAAAAGTCTAATATCTTCATTTTTTCAACATACGTAGCTATTACCCTCGAAAACTAAAACTTTTGAAATAGGAAAAGAGCCTTTAATCACATTCTTTACCATTTGCAATCATAAAATAGTCTAATATCTTCATTTTTTCAACATACGTAGCTATTACCCTCGAAAACTAAAACTTTTGAAATAGGAAAAGAGCCTTTAATCACATTCTTTACCATGTGCAATCATAAAATAGTCTAATATCTTCATTTTTTCAACATACGTAGCTATTACCCTCGAAAACTAAAACTTTTGACATAGGAAAAGAGCCTTTAATCACATTCTTTACCATTTGCAATCATAAAATAGTCTAATATCTTCATTTTTTCAACATACGTAGCTATTACCCTCGAAAACTAAAACTTTTGAATAGGAAAAGAGCCTTTAATCACATTCTTTACCATTTGCAATCATAAAATAGTCTAATATCTTCATTTTTTCAACATACGTAGCTATTACCCTCGAAAACTAAAACTTTTGAAATAGGAAAAGAGCCTTTAATCACATTCTTTACCATGTGCAATCATAAAATAGTCTAATATCTTCATTTTTTCAACATAAGCTATTACCCTCGAAAACTAAAATTTTGACATAGGAAAAGAGCCTTTAATCACATTCTTTACCATTTGCAATCATAAAATAGTCTAATATCTTCATTTTTTCAACATACGTAGCTATTACCCTCGAAAACTAAAACTTTTGAAATAGGAAAAGAGCCTTTAATCACATTCTTTACCATGTGCAATCATAAAATAGTCTAATATCTTCATTTTTTCAACAAAGCTATTACCCTCGAAAACTAAAACTTTTGAAATAGGAAAAGAGCCTTTAATCACATTCTTTACCATTTGCAATCATAAAATAGTCTAATATCTTCATTTTTTCAACATACGTAGCTTACCCTCGAAAACTAAAACTTTTGAAATAGGAAAAGAGCCTTTAATCACATTCTTTACCATTTGCAATCATAAAATAGTCTAATATCTTCATTTTTTCAACATACGTAGCTATTACCCTCGAAAACTAAAACTTTTGAAATAGGAAAAGAGCCTTTAATCACATTCTTTACCATGTGCAATCATAAAATTGTCTAATATCTTCATTTTTTCCACAGACAAAGCTATTACCCTCGAAAACTAAAACTTTTGAAATAGGAAAAGAGCCTTTAATCACATTCTTTACCATTTGCAATCATAAAATAGTCTAATATCTTCATTTTTTCAACATACGTAGCTATTACCCTCGAAAACTAAAACTTTTGAAATAGGAAAAGAGCCTTTAATCACATTCTTTACCATTTGCAATCATAAAATAGTCTAATATCTTCATTTTTTCCACAGACAAAGCTATTACCCTCGAAAAACTAAAACTTTTGAAATAGGAAAAGAGCCTTTAATCACATTCTTTACCATTTGCAATCATAAAATAGTCTAATATCTTCATTTTTTCAACATACGTAGCTATTACTCTCGAAAACTAAAACTTTTGACATAGGAAAAGAGCCTTTAATCACATTCTTTACCATTTGCAATCATAAAATAGTCTAATATCTTCATTTTTTCAACATACGTAGCTATTACCCTCGAAAACTAAAACTTTTGACATAGGAAAAGAGCCTTTAATCACATTCTTTACCATGTGCAATCATAAAATAGTCTAATATCTTCATTTTTTCAACATACGTAGCTATTACCCTCGAAAACTAAAACTTTTGAAATAGGAAAGAGAGCCTTTAATCACATTCTTTACCATGTGCAATCATAAAATAGTCTAATATCTTCATTTTTTCAACATACGTAGCTATTACCCTCGAAAACTAAAACTTTTGAATAGGAAAAGAGCCTTTAATCACATTCTTTACCATTTGCAATCATAAAATAGTCTAATATCTTCATTTTTTCAACATACGTAGCTATTACCCTCGAAAACTAAAACTTTTGAAATAGGAAAAGAGCCTTTAATCACATTCTTTACCATGTGCAATCATAAAATAGTCTAATATCTTCATTTTTTCAACATAAGCTATTACCCTCGAAAACTAAAACTTTTGACATAGGAAAAGAGCCTTTAATCACATTCTTTACCATGTGCAATCATAAAATAGTCTAATATCTTCATTTTTTCAACATACGTAGCTATTACCCTCGAAAACTAAAACTTTTGAAATAGGAAAAGAGCCTTTAATCACATTCTTTACCATGTGCAATCATAAAATAGTCTAATATCTTCATTTTTTCAACATACGTAGCTCGAAAACTAAAACTTTTGAAATAGGAAAAGAGCCTTTAATCACATTCTTTACCATGTGCAATCATAAAATTGTCTAATATCTTCATTTTTTCACAGACAAAGCTCTTACCCTCGAAAACTAAAACTTTTGAAATAGGAAAAGAGCCTTTAATCACATTCTTTACCATGTGCAATCATAAAATAGTCTAATATCTTCATTTTTTCAACAACGTAGCTATTACCCTCGAAAACTAAAACTTTTGAAATAGGAAAAGAGCCTTTAATCACATTCTTTACCATGTGCAATCATAAAATAGTCTAATATCTTCATTTTTTCAACATAAGCTATTACCCTCGAAAACTAAAACTTTTGAAATAGGAAAAGAGCCTTTAATCACATTCTTTACCATTTGCAATCATAAAATAGTCTAATATCTTCATTTTTTCAACATACGTAGCTTACCCCGAAAACTAAAACTTTTGAAATAGGAAAAGAGCCTTTAATCACATTCTTTACCATTTGCAATCATAAAATAGTCTAATATCTTCATTTTTTCAACATACGTAGCTATTACCCTCGAAAACTAAAACTTTTGAAATAGGAAAAGAGCCTTTAATCACATTCTTTACCATGTGCAATCATAAAATAGTCTAATATCTTCATTTTTTCAACATACGTAGCTATTACCCTCGAAAACTAAAACTTTTGACATAGGAAAAGAGCCTTTTATCACATTCTTTACCATTTGCAATCATAAAATAGTCTAATATCTTCATTTTTTCAACATACGTAGCTATTACCCTCGAAAACAAAACTTTTGACATAGGAAAAGAGCCTTTAATCACATTCTTTACCATGTGCAATCATAAAATAGTCTAATATCTTCATTTTTTCAACATACGTAGCTAAAAACTAAAACTTTTAAAATAGGAAAAGAGCCTTTAATCACATTCTTTACCATGTGCAATCACAAATTTGTCTAATATCTTCTTTTTTTCCACAGACAAAGCTCTTACCCTCGAAAACTAAAAATTTGAAATAGGAAAAGAGCCTTTAATCACATTCTTTAACATTTGCAATCATAAAATAGTCTAATATCTTCATTTTTTCAACATACGTAGCTATTACCCTCGAAAACTAAAACTTTTGACATAGGAAAAGAGCCTTTAATCACATTCTTTACCATGTGCAATCATAAAATAGTCTAATATCTTCATTTTTTCCACAGACAAAGCTATTACCCTCGAAAACTAAAACTTTTGAAATAGGAAAAGAGCCTTTAATCACATTCTTTACCATGTGCAATCATAAAATAGTCTAATATCTTCATTTTTTCCACAGACAAAGCTATTACCCTCGAAAACTAAAACTTTTGAAATAGGAAAAGAGCCTTTAATCACATTCTTTACCATTTGCAATCATAAAATAGTCTAATATCTTCATTTTTTCAACATACGTAGATCGTACCACCGAAAACTAAAACTTTTGAAATAGGAAAAGAGCCTTGAATCACATTCTTTACCATGTGCAATCATAAAATTGTCTAATATCTTCATTTTTTCCACAGACAAAGCTCTTACCCTCGAAAACTAAAACTTTTGAAATAGGAAAAGAGCCTTTAATCACATTCTTTACCATGTGCAATCATAAAATAGTCTAATATCTTCATTTTTTCCACAGACAAAGCTATTACCCTCGAAAACTAAAACTTTTGAAATAGGAAAAGAGCCTTTAATCACATTCTTTACCATGTGCAATCATAAAATAGTCTAATATCTTCATTTTTTCAACATAAGCTATTACCCTCAAAAACTAAAACTTTTGAAATAGGAAAAGAGCCTTTAATCACATTCTTTACCATGTGCAATCATAAAATGTCTAATATCTTCATTTTTTCCACAGACAAAGCTCTTACCCTCGAAAACTAAAACTTTTGAAATAGGAAAAGAGCCTTTAATCACATTCTTTACCATTTGCAATCATAAAATAGTCTAATATCTTCATTTTTTCAACATACGTAGCTATTACCCTCGAAAACTAAAACTTTTGACATAGGAAAAGAGCCTTTAATCACATTCTTTACCATGTGCAATCATAAAATAGTCTAATATCTTCATTTTTTCAACATACGTAGCTATTACCCTCGAAAACTAAAACTTTTGAAATAGGAAAAGAGCCTTTAATCACATTCTTTACCATTGCAATCATAAAATAGTCTAATATCTTCATTTTTTCAACATACGTAGCTATTACCCTCGAAAACAAAACTTTTGACATAGGAAAAGAGCCTTTAATCACATTCTTTACCAGGTGCAATCATAAAATAGTCTAATATCTTCATTTTTTCAACATACGTAGCTAAAAACTGAAACTTTTAAAATAGGAAAAGAGCCTTTAATCACATTCTTTACCATGTGCAATCAAAATTTGTCTAATATCTTCATTTTTTCCACAGACAAAGCTCTTACCCTCGAAAACTAAAACTTTTGAAATAGGAAAAGAGCCTTTAATCACATTCTTTACCATTTGCAATCATAAAATAGTCTAATATCTTCATTTTTTCAACATACGTAGCTATTACCCTCGAAAACTAAAACTTTTGACATAGGAAAAGAGCCTTTAATCACATTCTTTACCATGTGCAATCATAAAATAGTCTAATATCTTCATTTTTTCCACAGACAAAGCTATTACCCTCGAAAACTAAAACTTTTGAAATAGGAAAAGAGCCTTTAATCACATTCTTTACCATGTGCAATCATAAAATAGTCTAATATCTTCATTTTTTCCACAGACAAAGCTATTACCCTCGAAAACTAAAACTTTTGAAATAGGAAAAGAGCCTTTAATCACATTCTTTACCATTTGCAATCATAAAATAGTCTAATATCTTCATTTTTTCAACATACGTAGCTCGTACCACCGAAAACTAAAACTTTTGAAATAGGAAAAGAGCCTTTAATCACATTCTTTACCATGTGCAATCATAAAATAGTCTAATATCTTCATTTTTTCCACAGACAAAGCTATTACCCTCGAAAACTAAAACTTTTGAAATAGGAAAAGAGCCTTTAATCACATTCTTTACCATTTGCAATCATAAAATAGTCTAATATCTTCATTTTTTCCACAACATACGTAGCTATTACCCTCGAAAACTAAAACTTTTGAATAGGAAAAGAGCCTTTAATCACATTCTTTACCATGTGCAATCATAAAATTGTCTAATATCTTCATTTTTTCCACAGACAAAGCTATTACCCTCGAAAACTAAAACTTTTGAAATAGGAAAAGAGCCTTTAATCACATTCTTTACCATTTGCAATCATAAAATAGTCTAATATCTTCATTTTTTCAACATACGTAGCTATTACCCTCGAAAACTAAAACTTTTGACATAGGAAAAGAGCCTTTAATCACATTCTTTACCATTTGCAATCATAAAATAGTCTAATATCTTCATTTTTTCAACATACGTAGCTATTACCCTCGAAAACTAAAACTTTTGAAATAGGAAAAGAGCCTTTAATCACATTCTTTACCATGTGCAATCATAAAATAGTCTAATATCTTCATTTTTTCAACATACGTAGCTATTACCCTCGAAAACTAAAACTTTTGAAATAGGAAAAGAGCCTTTAATCACATTCTTTACCATGTGCAATCATAAAATAGTCTAATATCTTCATTTTTTCAACATACGTAGCTATTACCCTCGAAAACTAAAACTTTTGACATAGGAAAAGAGCCTTTAATCACATTCTTTACCATTTGCAATCATAAAATAGTCTAATATCTTCATTTTTTCAACATACGTAGCTATTACCCTCGAAAACTAAAACTTTTGAAATAGGAAAAGAGCCTTTAATCACATTCTTTACCATGTGCAATCATAAAATAGTCTAATATCTTCATTTTTTCAACATACGTAGCTATTACCCTCGAAAACTAAAACTTTTGAAATAGGAAAAGAGCCTTTAATCACTTCTTTACCATTTGCAATCATAAAATAGTCTAATATCTTCATTTTTTCAACATACGTAGCTATTACCCTCGAAAACTAAAACTTTTGACATAGGAAAAGAGCCTTTAATCACATTCTTTACCATGTGCAATCATAAAATAGTCTAATATCTTCATTTTTTCAACATACGTAGCTATTACCTCGAAAACTAAAACTTTTGAAATAGGAAAAGAGCCTTTAATCACATTCTTTACCATTTGCAATCATAAAATAGTCTAATATCTTCATTTTTTTCAATATACGTAGCTATTACCCTCGAAAACTAAAACTTTTGAAATAGGAAAAGAGCCTTTAATCCTATTCTTTACCATTTGCAATCATAAAATAGTCTAATATCTTCATTTTTTCAACATACGTAGTATTACCCTCGAAAACTAAAACTTTTGAAATAGGAAAAGAGCCTTTAGTCACATTCTTTACCATGTGCAATCATAAAATAGTCTAATATCTTCATTTTTTCAACATACGTAGCTATTACCCTCGAAAACTAAAACTTTTGAAATAGGAAAAAAGCCTTTAATCACATTCTTTACCATTTGCAATCATAAAATAGTCTAATATCTTCATTTTTTAACATACGTAGCTATTACCCCAGAAAACTAAAACTTTTGAGACAGGAAAAGAGCCTTTAATCACATTCTTTACCATGTGCAATCATAAAATTGTCTAATATCTTCATTTTTTCAACATACGTAGCTCTTACCCTCGAAAACTAAAACTTTTGACATAGGAAAAGAGCCTTTAATCACATTCTTTACCATTTGCAATCATAAAATAGTCTAATATCTTCATTTTTTCAACATACGTAGCTATTACCCTCGAAAACTAAAACTTTTGAAATAGGAAAAGAGCCTTTAATCACATTCTTTACCATTTGCAATCATAAAATAGTCTAATATCTTCATTTTTTCAACATACGTAGCTATTACCCTCGAAAACTAAAACTTTTGAAATAGGAAAAGAGCCTTTAATCACATTCTTTACCATGTGCAATCATAAAATAGTCTAATATCTTCATTTTTTCAACATACGTAGCTATTACCCTCGAAAACTAAAACTTTTGAAATAGGAAAAGAGCCTTTAATCACATTCTTTACCATTTGCAATCATAAAATAGTCTAATATCTTCATTTTTTCAACATACGTAGCTATTACCCTCGAAAACTAAAACTTTTGACATAGGAAAAGAGCCTTTAATCACATTCTTTACCATGTGCAATCATAAAATAGTCTAATATCTTCATTTTTTCCACAACAACGTAGCTATTACCCTCGAAAACTAAAACTTTTGAAATAGGAAAAGAGCCTTTAATCACATTCTTTACCATTTGCAATCATAAAATAGTCTAATATCTTCATTTTTTCAACATACGTAGCTATTACCCTCGAAAACTAAAACTTTTGAAATAGGAAAAGAGCCTTTAATCACATTCTTTACCATTTGCAATCATAAAATAGTCTAATATCTTCATTTTTTCAACATACGTAGCTATTACCCTCGAAAACTAAAACTTTTGAAATAGGAAAAGAGCCTTTAATCACATTCTTTACCATTTGCAATCATAAAATAGTCTAATATCTTCATTTTTTCAACATACGTAGCTATTACCCTCGAAAACTAAAACTTTTGAAATAGGAAAAGAGCCTTTAATCACATTTTTTACCATTTGCAATCATAAAATAGTCTAATATCTTCATTTTTTCAACGTACGTAGCTATTACCCCGGAAAACTAAAACTTTTGAAATAGGAAAAGAGCCTTTAATCACATTCTTTACCATGTGCAATCATAAAATTGTCTAGTATCTTCATTTTTTCAACATACGTAGCTATTACCCTCGAAAACTAAAACTTTTGAAATAGTAAAAGAGCCTTTAATCACATTCTTTACCATGTGCAATCATATAATTGTCTAATATCTTCATTTTTTCCACGTATGTAGCTATTACATTCGAAAACTAAAACTTTTGACATAGGAAGAGAGCCTTTAATCACATTCTTTACCATATGTAATCATAAAATAGTCTAATATCTTCATTTTTTCAACATACGTAGCTATTACCCTCGAAAACTAAAACTTTTGAAATAGGAAAAGAGCCTTTAATCACATTCTTTACCATGTGCAATCATAAAGTAGTCTAATATCTTCATTTTTTCAACATACGTAGCTATTACCCACGAAAACTAAAACTTTTGACATAGGAAAAGAGCCTTTAATCACATTCTTTACCATTTGCAATCATAAAATAGTCTAATATCTTCATTTTTTCAACATACGTAGCTATTAACCTCGAAAACTAAAACTTTTGAAATAGGAAAAGAGCCTTTAATCACATTCTTTACCATTTGCAATCATAAAATAGTCTAATATCTTCATTTTTTCAACATACGTAGCTATTACCCTCGAAAACTAAAACTTTTGAAATAGGAAAAGAGCCTTTAATCACATTCTTTACCATTTGCAATCATAAAATAGTCTAATATCTTCATTTTTTTCAATATACGTAGCTATTACCCTCGAAAACTAAAACTTTTGAAATAGGAAAAGAGCCTTTAATCCTATTCTTTACCATTTGCAATCATAAAATAGTCTAATATCTTCATTTTTTCAACATACGTAGGTATTACCCTCGAAAACTAAAACTTTTGAAATAGGAAGAGAGCCTTTAGTCACACTCTTTACCATTTGCAATCTTAAAATAGTCTAATATCTTCATTTTTTCAACATACGTAGCTATTACCCTCGAAAACTAAAACTTTTGAAATAGGAAAAAAGCCTTTAATCACATTCTTTACCATTTGCAATCATAAAATAGTCTAATATCTTCATTTTTTCAACATACGTAGCTATTACCCCAGAAAACTAAAACTTTTTAGACAGGAAAAGAGCCTTTAATCACATTCTTTACCATGTGCAATCATAAAATTATCTAATATCTTCATTTTTTCAATATACGTAGCTATTACCCTCGAAAACTAAAACTTTTGACATAGGAAAAGAGCCTTTAATCACATTCTTTACCATTTGCAATCATAAAATAGTCTAATTATCTTCATTTTTTCAACATACGTAGCTATTACCCTCGAAAACTAAAACTTTTGAAATAGGAAAAGAGCCTTTAATCACATTCTTTACCATGTGCAATCATAAAATAGTCTAATATCTTCATTTTTTCAACATACGTAGCTATTACCATCGAAAACTAAAACTTTTGAAATAGGAAAAGAGCCTTTAATCATATTCTTTACCATGTGCAATCATAAAATAGTCTAATATCTTTTTCACCATACGTAGCTATTACCCTCGAAAACTAAAACTTTTGACATAGGAAAAGAGCCTTTAATCACATTCTTTACCATGTGCAATCATAAAATAGTCTAATTATCTTCATTTTTTCAACATACGTAGCTATTACCCTCGAAAACTAAAACTTTTGAAATAGGAAAAGAGCCTTTAATCACATTCTTTACCATGTGCAATCATAAAATAGTCTAATATCTTCATTTTTTCAACATACGTAGCTATTACCATCGAAAACTAAAACTTTTGAAATAGGAAAAGAGCCTTTAATCATATTCTTTACCATGTGCAATCATAAAATAGTCTAATATCTTCATTTTTTCACCATACGTAGCTATTACCCTCGAAAACTAAAACTTTTGACATAGGAAAAGAGCCTTTAATCACATTCTTTACCATGTGCAATCATAAAATAGTCTAATATCTTCATTTTTTCAACATACGTAGCTATTACCCTCAAAAACTAAAACTTTTGAAATAGGAAAAGAGCCTTTAATCACATTCTTTACCATGTGCAATCATAAAATTGTCTAATATCTTCTTTTTTTCCACAGACAAAGCTCTTACCCTCGAAAACTAAAACTTTTGAAATAGGAAAAGAGCCTTTAATCACATTCTTCACCATGTGCAATCATAAAATTGTCTAATATCTTAATTTTTTCCACAGACAAAGCTATTACCCTCGAAAACTAAAACTTTTGAAATAGAAAAAGAGCCTTTAATCACATTCTTTACCATTTGCAATCGTAAAATAGTCTAATATCTTCATTTTTTCAACATACGTAGCTCTTACCACCGAAAACTAAAACTTTTGAAATAGGAAAAGAGCCTTTAATCACATTCTTTACCATTTGCAATCATAGAATAGTCTAATATCTTCATTTTTTCAACATACGTAGCTATTACCCTCGAAAACTAAAACTTTTGACATAGGAAAAGAGCCTTTATTCACATTCTTTACCATGTGCAATCATAAAATAGTCTAATATCTTCATTTTTTCAACATACGTAGCTATTACCCTCGAAAACTAAAACTTTTGAAATAGGAAAAGAGCCTTTAATCACATTCATTACCATGTGCAATCATAAAATTGTCTAATATCTTCATTTTTTCCACAGACAAAGCTCTTACCCTCGAAAACTAAAACTTTTGAAATAGGAAAAGAGCCTTTAATCACATTCTTTACCATTTGCAATCATAAAATAGTCTAATATCTTCATTTTTTCAAGATACGTAGCTATTACCCTCGAAAACTAAAACTTTTGACATAGGAAAAGACCCTTTAATCACATTCTTTACCATTTGCAATCATAAAGTTGTCACGTATCTTCATTTTTTCAACATACGTAGCTATTACCCTCGAAAACTATAACTTTTGAAATAGGAAAAGAGCCATTAATCACATTCTTTACCATTTGCAATCACAAAATTGTCTAATATCTTCGTTTTTTCAAGATACGTAGCTATTACCCTTGAAAACTAAAACTTTTGAAATAGGAAAAGAGCCTTTAATCACATTTTTTACCATTTGCAATCATAACATAGTCTAATATCTTCATTTTTTCAACATACATAGCTATTACCCCGGAAAACTAAAACTTTTGAAATAGGAAAAGAGCCTTTAATCACATTCTTTACCATGTGCAATCATAAAATTGTCTAGTATCTTCATTTTTACAACATACGTAGCTATTACCCTCGAAAACTAAAACTTTTGAAATAGTAAAAGAGCCTTTAATCACATTCTTTACCATGTGCAATCATAAAATTGTCTAATATCTTCATTTTTTCAACGTATTTAGCTATTACATTCGAAAACTAAAATTTTTGACATAGGAAGAGAGCCTTTAATCACATTCTTTACCATTTGCAATCATAAAATAGTCTAATATCTTCATTTTGCAACATACGTAGCTATTACCCTCGAAAACTAAAACTTTTGAAATAGGAAAAGAGCCTTTAATCACATTCTTTACCATGTGCAATCATAAAATAGTCTAATATCTTCATTTTTTCAACATACGTAGCTATTACCCACGAAAACTTAAACTTTTGACATAGGAAAAGAGCCTTTAATCACATTCTTTACCATTTGCAATCATAAAATAGTCTAATATCTTCATTTTTTCAACATACGTAGCTATTAACCTCGAAAACTAAAACTTTTGAGATAGGAAAAGAGCCTTTAATCACATTCTTTACCATTTGCAATCATAAAATAGTCTAATATCTCCATTTTTTTTCAATGTACGTAGCTATTACCCTCGAAAACTAAAACTTTTGAAATAGGAAAAGAGCCTTTAATCCTATTCTTTACCATTTGCAATCATAAAATAGTCTAATATCTTCATTTTTTCAACATACGTAGGTATTACCCTCGACAACTAAAACTTTTGAAACAGGAAAAGAGCCTTTAGTCATATTCTTTACCATTTGCAATCATAAAATAGTCTAATATCTTCTTTTTTTCCAAAGACAAAGCTCTTACCCTCGAAAACTAAAACTTTTGAAATAGGAAAAGAGCCCTTAATCACATTCTTTACCATGTGCAATCATAAAATTGTCTAATATCTTAATTTTTTCCACAGAAAAAGCTATTACCCTCGAAAACTAAAACTTTTGAAATAGGAAAAGAGCCTTTAATCACATTCTTTACCATTTGCAATCATAAAATAGTCTAATATCTTCATTTTTTCAACATACGTAGCTCTTACCACCAAAAACTAAAACTTTTGAAATAGGAAAAGAGCCTTTAATCACATTCTTTACCATTTGCAATTATAGAATAGTCTAATATCTTCATTTTTTCAACATAGGTAGCTATTACCCTCGAAAACTAAAACTTTTGAAATAGGAAAAGAGCCTTTAATCACATTC
>NW_027066997.1:0-16007 GCF_032884065.1 Artemia franciscana | reverse complement strand
TAGATCAGGATGAAACTTGGTGGAAAGAACAAGCACAAACACCTGACATTGAAGGGAGTTGGACGGGGAAGCCGGAATTCTTGGAAAACGTGAAATCGAGGTTTCACGAATGGGTGATCGGATCTCAATGAAACTTGATATATGTATATATATATATATATATATATATATATATATATATATATATATATATATATATATATATATATATATATATATATATATATATGTATATCTATATATATAAAAATAAGTTGTCTGTGGATGGATGGATGGATGTGTCAGGTGACGTCACCTGAAAAAACTGGATCAGGTGACGTCAAAACTGAAAAAACTAAAAAAAGGCAAAAACTACAAAAAAAACTAAAAACTAATAAAAAAAATAAAAAACTAAAAAACTAAAAAAACTATAAAGGTAAAAACCAATAAAAAACTAAAAAAAAAACTGAAAAAACTAAAAAAAGGCAAAAACTACAAAAAAAAACTAAAAACTAATAAAAAAAGTAAAAAAGCTAAAAAACTAAAAAAACTAAAAAAACTAAAAAAAGGTAAAAAACTAAAAAAAATAAAAAATAAAAAAAAACTAAAAAAAAGGAAAAAACTGAAAAATAAGCTAAAATAAAGGTAAAAACCAATAAAAAACTAAAAAGAAAAAAAGGAAAAAACTAATAAATGACGACACTCAAAGAGAAAGCGACCAGGACAAAAGGAATGTTCGATTAGCAATCAACAAAGCACCGGGACACAGGGAGTATAAATGACGACCAGGACATAAGTAAAAAAAAAAACTATCTATATATATAAAAATAAGTTGTCAAACTAAAAAAAGGCAAAAACTACAAAAAAAACTAAAAACTAATAAAAAAGCTAAAAAACTAAAAAAACTAAAAAAAAGGCAAAAACTACAAAAAAAACTAACAACTAATAAAAAAAATAAAAAAGCTAAAAAACTAAAAAACTAAAAAAACTAAAAAAAGGTAAAAAACTAAAAAAACTAAAAAAACTAAAAACTAAAAAAAACTAAAAAAAAGGAAAAAACTGAAAAATAAGCTAAAATAAAGGTAAAAACCAATAAAAAACTAAAAAAAAAACTGAAAAAACTAAAAAAAGGCAAAAACTACAAAAAAACTAAAAACTAATAAAAAAAGTAAAAAAGCTAAAAAACTAAAAAAACTAAAAAAACTAAAAAAACTAAAAAAAGGTAAAAAACTAAAAAAAATAAAAAATAAAAAAAAAACTAAAAAAAAGGAAAAAACTGAAAAATAAGCTAACATAAAGGTAAAAACCAATAAAAACTAAAAAGAAAAAAAGGAAAAAACTAAAAAAAATTTTCATCTAAAAAACTAAAAAAAACTAAAAAAGGTAAAAACTAAAAGAACTAAAAAAGAAAAAAATAAATGACGACACTCAAAGAGAAAGCGACCAGGACAAAAGGAATGTTCGATTAGCAATCAACAAAGCACCGGGACATAGGGAGTATAAATGACGACCAGGACATAAGTAAAAAAAAAATTAACAAAACTAAAAAGAAGGTAAAAACTACAAAAAAACTAAAAAGAAAAAAAAAATAAAAACTAATAAAAAAACTAAAAAATCTAAAAATCTAAATAAACTAAAAAAGAAAAAAAAAGGAAAAAAATAAAGGAGAAAAACAAAACTAAAAAACGAATGTATATACAGACCGGTACACCGGGATACAAATGACGACCGGGACACAGGGAATATAAATGACGACCGGGACACAGGGACACAACTACAACGGGGACACCGGGGGAAACAGGGGGATATAAATGACGACCGGGACAAAAAAACTAAAAAGAAAAAAAAACTAAAAACTAATAAAAAAACTAAAAAATCTAAAAATCTAAATAAGCTAAAAAAGAAAAAAAAAGGAAAAAAATAAAGGAGAAAAACAAAACTAAAAAACGAATGTATATACAGACCGGGACACCGGGATACAAATGACGACCGGGACACAGGGAATCTATATATATAAAAATAAGTTGTCTGTCTGTGGATGTGTGGATGGATGTGTCAGGTGACGTCACCTGAAAAAACTGGATTAGGTGACGTCAAAACTGAAAAAACTAAAAAAGGCAAAAACTACAAAAAAAACTAAAAACTAATAAAAGAAATAAAAAAGCTAAAAAACTAAAAAAACTATAAAGGTAAAAACCAATAAAAAACTAAAAAAAAAACTGAAAAAACTAAAAAAAGGCAAAAACTACAAAAAAAAACTAAAAACTAATAAAAAAAGTAAAAAAGCTAAAAAACTAAAAAAACTAAAAAAACTAAAAAAAGGTAAAAAACTAAAAAAAATAAAAATAAAAAAAAACTAAAAAAAAGGAAAAAACTGAAAAATAAGCTAAAATAAAGGTAAAAACCAATAAAAAACTAAAAAGAAAAAAAGGAAAAAACTAATAAATGACGACACTCAAAGAGAAAGCGACCAGGACAAAAGGAATGTTCGATTAGCAATCAACAAAGCACCGGGACACAGGGAGTATAAATGACGACCAGGACATAAGTAAAAAAAAAACTATCTATATATATAAAAATAAGTTGTCAAACTAAAAAAAGGCAAAAACTACAAAAAAAACTAAAAACTAATAAAAAAGCTAAAAAACTAAAAAAACTAAAAAAAAGGCAAAAACTACAAAAAAAACTAAAAACTAATAAAAAAAATAAAAAAGCTAAAAAACTAAAAAAAACTAAAAAAACTAAAAAAAGGTAAAAAACTAAAAAAACTAAAAAAACTAAAACTAAAAAAAACTAAAAAAAAGGAAAAAACTGAAAAAATAAGCTAAAATAAAGGTAAAAACCAATAAAAAACTAAAAAAAAAAACTGAAAAAACTAAAAAAAGGCAAAAACTACAAAAAAAACTAAAAACTAATAAAAAAAGTAAAAAAGCTAAAAAACTAAAAAAACTAAAAAAACTAAAAAAAACTAAAAAAAGGTAAAAAACTAAAAAAAATAAAAAATAAAAAAAAACTAAAAAAAAGGAAAAAACTGAAAAATAAGCTAACATAAAGGTAAAAAACCAATAAAAACTAAAAAGAAAAAAAGGAAAAAAACTAAAAAAAATTTTCATCTAAAAACTAAAAAAAAACTAAAAAAGGTAAAAACTAAAAGAACTAAAAAAGAAAAAAATAAATGACGACACTCAAAGAGAAAGCGACCAGGACAAAAGGAATGTTCGATTAGCAATCAACAAAGCACCGGGACATAGGGAGTATAAATGACGACCAGGACATAAGTAAAAAAAAAATTAACAAAAACTAAAAAGAAGGTAAAAACTACAAAAAAACTAAAAGAAAAAAAAAAATAAAAACTAATAAAAAAACTAAAAAATCTAAAAATCTAAATAAACTAAAAAAGAAAAAAAAAGGAAAAAAATAAAGGAGAAAAACAAAACTAAAAAACGAATGTATATACAGACCGGTACACCGGGATACAAATGACGACCGGGACACAGGGAATATAAATGACGACCTGGGACACAGGGACACAACTACAACGGGGACACCGGGGGGAAACAGGGGGATATAAATGACGACCGGGACAAAAAAACTAAAAAGAAAAAAAAAACTAAAAACTAATAAAAAAACTAAAAAATCTAAAAATCTAAATAAGCTAAAAAAGAAAAAAAAGGAAAAAAATAAAGGAGAAAAACAAAACTAAAAAACGAATGTATATACAGACCGGGACACCGGGATACAAATGACGACCGGGACACAGGGAATATAAATGACGACCGGGACACAGGGACACAACTACAACGGGGACACCGGAGGAAACAGGGGGATGTAAATGACGACCGGGACACCGGGACAGGGAATTGGTCGATTAGCAATCACCATCAACAAAGCTCAAGGGCAATCATTAGAATCATGAGGTATAGATCTGAATACAGATTGTTTTCCCATGGACCATTATATGTTGCATGTTCAAGAGTCGGTAAAACCTGACAATCTATTATATGCAAAGACAATGGGACAGCAAAGAATGTTGTATATTCGCAAGTTTTACGTAGTTAAAACCATATATATATATATCTATCTATATTCACAGGTGGGACATAGGGACACAACTACAATGGCGCGTAACTATTATGGCGCGTAACGACTTACGCGCGCGGGGGGGGCTTGGGGGGGGGCGCGAAGCGCCCCCACCAACTAGGTGTAGGGGTGGCGCGAAGCGCCACCCCAACAGCTAGTATATATATATATATATATATATATATATATAAATTAATATATATTATATATATAGATATTTTATACAAATACTTATATAAGAATTGGCGGTAATTTGTACAAGCAAATTGTGGGAATTCCCATGGGGGGAATGCCAGCCCATTTATAGCTGACTTGTTTTTAAGTCAACTAGAATATAAATATATGATGGATAAGAATAATCCAAATAATTTTAAAAACAGGTTTTGTCAAATAATAAAAGATATTTAGATGATATTTTGGTCTTAAATTGTAAGGATTTCATTGATATTTCTAAAAATATATATCCATCAGAGCTTATTCTTGAAATTAGTCATGGCGCTGGTCATGAAGATCATTTCTTAGATTTAATATTAATATTTGTGATAATAATAAATTAAGTTTTAAAATGGTATAATAAAACGGATGATTTTGATTTTGAAGTGATTAGTTTTCCATTCTCTGAAAGTAATATACACTCAAATATCACATATTCAGCGTTTTTCTGACAGTTACTTCCTTATGCAAGGATTTGTAGTAAATATATTGATTTTAAAAATAGATGTAAAATCTTAAGCCAAAAATTTATATCAAGAGGTTTTTCTGCTAATAAATTAACTTGGCAATTTAAAAAATTTAGTTTTCATTATAACGAACTTTTAAAATAAATATCAAAGGAATTATCTAGAAATACTTAAAGAAATTTTCAACTAATTTCGAAGGTTCGAGAAATGATGTTGCAGCGCCATTTATTTTGAATTGTGTTTCTAATTTAGCGGATTTTTTTAAAAATTAGCCACATGGTAAAGATGAATTCTATAATTGTTTAGTTCATTCAGGTTTTTGCAATGTGTTAATATTTGTGATTTGGTAAAATTTATTATATTTAGTTTACCTATTGTTGCTAAAAAGAGGGATATATTAACAGGATAAGTTTGTTTTAGTGTTACTTGGTTGTTTTACATTTGCTGTTGTTTTTTTTCTTTCATAGGCATGTATTTTGGGGGTGATACCTGACACGGGGATGCCATGGATATTCTGTGGTAGCCACAACACTTGGCTGGGTAGAGAATTTAAAGTGGCGAAACCCTATAGGCCAGTGTATTCTCCTGATGAACCCTTGTGTTGGGTTGTTGCCTCTGAATTATTTGTCTTTATTATTTTTTCTATGGTTTGGTAAATGACGACTTATACTTATTGACGACATGACTGCCTGTCCATGAATTATTCTTTATGGTTGATTGTGTATGGCTATGCTGTTTGACCTATGTGATTGTATGGATGAGTAGGGTTAAGGCCTCATTCAAGTGCTGGTCTATATTAATCACTAATTTAGGAAAACAGTCTTCCTTTTCTCCTTCTGTCTCTTTTTTTTGTGTGTGTGTTTGTGCTGTTGCATTGGTGATTTCTCTTTTCATGATATTATTCCAGGTTGGATCCAGTGCTGGTGGAGAAATGTTTTTAGTTTTCTCCCCGACAGACCTTTACCCTGGTTCAGGTTTTTAACCTGATATTGTTAATGCAAATTTCATGTTCTTTCATGTTTTTGTTTATGTATTTATTGACCTTTTGACCTATTGACCTTGGCATGTTTTTTGGACTTTGATTGTTGGATTTTGTTTTGGATGTTGGTTTGTTTTGGATTTATTTTCAATAACTTTTTATGCAACAAAACACAAATATTAGCCTCGGAACTCGGAACGATTTTTTGAAAGTTAGTAAGTGTAAGAGTCGTTGTTTTCTTTGCCATGATCATTTTATCCCACGGACTTCTGTTAAGAGTACATTGTATAATAAAAATTTTGCATGCAAGTTACGTGGTAATGTTAATTGTAGAACAACCAATGTAATTTACCTATTAGAATGTAATAAATGCTGCCTACAATATGTGGGGGAAACAACTAATAATATATATAAAAGATTTTCTGGACACAAGACAACAGTTAATAACGGAAAAACTAATAACTATCTAGTTCAACATTGTAATAATGGTAAATGTTCCATATCAGATATAACTGTCACAATTTTAGAAAATTTAGAATTAGAAAATTTAAATAAAGAAGAGAAGAATAATAGACTACGTAAACAGGAGGATTTCTGGATCCACACTCTTGGTACAGCTTATCCTTTTGGACTAAAGGATCGTGTAGCAAAATATGGTGACATGTCTCATGTTGTTGTTAAATGTATTGATGGTTTTATGGACCATCCTTCTTTTACTTGTCCTACTAAACGTAAAAAACGATCGAGAGGACATAGGAAAAACAATAGAAAAAATGAATTAGATGTACTTGTGCTTTCTATAGATCTATGCCAGCTACTTGAATCTAGGGGTATGATTTCTGTAATAAAATGTCTAAATAATTTATCCAAGAGGAATTTAATCAAACTTTTCTGGATTGTTAAGAATAATACAGCTCTTGAATATAATTTTAAAGTAATATGTGATACAATTTGCATTCTAACTAAAACGAAATTTATTTCAAAAAAGAAAAAATTCGATAAGATTAGTAATAAAGATAACAGATTATATTTACCTATTAATTTTACTTGTAAGCAGATTGAAGATATTAATTTACCAGAAATTTTAAATCAGCGGCATGTGAAACAGGCCCTTCCTAGTAATTTGAATTATAATGATAGTCCAGTTTTAACTTATAAATTTTCAAAAACTATTGGGCAAATTATTTTTAATTATCATTTAATACTAAAAAGATTAGACAGTGATATAAATTAGAAGCCGGTTTGTAATTGTAAGGGACTTGGCCCATTTGTAAATCCTACTTACAAACATGTTATAACAGGGGACTTGTCAATAATAAAGCAAGATGATCTTCAAATTATAATGAATAAAGGGGTAATTTCCGTCTTTCTCATCATCTGAAACCATCGAGTGTTCTTGATGGCTTGGAAAATGATTTTGATTTATTTATTGATAAGTGGTGTAAGAAAGAGAATAAAAATAAAGAGAGTTTTCAAAGTTGGAAGAATTTAATTATTAGTAGAATAAGAAATAAAATATATTTTAACTTAAAAAATAGTAACACTAAATCATTATTTTACAATGCGAAGATTAAACAAGCAATTGCTAATCTACAGAATGAATTTGTAATTTTGCCAGTGGATAAAGCTAATAATAATTTTGCCATAATTTGTCAGAAGCTGTATTGTGATATCTTAAAAAGGGAGTTATGCACAACTAATGTTTACCAAAAGGTGAATATAGAAGATGAGAATTTAATTGAAAAGACTGAAGAAATACTTTTTAAAAATTTTAATATTAAAATAAATGACAATGATAAAAAGTTCCCTTTCCTATATTGGACTGTAAAATTTCATAAGAATACCCCTAAACCACGGTTTATTGCTGGAGCAGCTAAATGTCCAACCTGCATTGCTGCTACTGACCTCTCTTTAATTTTAAAGGAAATTGTTAATAAACTTAAAACCTATTGTTCTGGTATTAAAAAATTTTCGAATTTTAATCCATATTGGAGTGTTAATAATTCACTGCAGGTGATAGATTCTTTAACAATGGTTTCAGCTAAAAGAATTGAGTCTTTCGATTTTGCGACAATGTATACTAATTTATCACTTAATGTAGTATTAGATAATTTAAAAACTGTTATCAAGAAATCTTTCCTCTTATCTAGTAAAAGGTTCTTAAAAATAGACACATATAATAAAAAAGCTATATGGACAAATTGCTTTAATACTACAGTTAACTTGAGATGTTACAGCTTGGATATGATTTTTGAGTTATTAGAATTTGTTTTATACAATACTTATATAAGATTTGGTGGTAATTTGTACAAGCAAATTGTGGGAATTCCCATGGGGGGGAATGCCAGCCCATTTATAGCTGACTTGTTTTTAAGTCAACTAGAATATAAATATATGATGGATAAGAATAATCCAAATAATTTAAAACATGTTTTGTCAAATAATAAAAGATATTTAGATGATATTTTGGTCATAAATTGTAAGAATTTCATTGATATTTCTAAAAATATATATCCATCAGAGCTTATTCTTGAACCTAGTCATGGTGCTGGTCATGAAGATCATTTCTTAGATTTAAATATTAATATTTGTGATAATAATAAATTAAGTTTTAAAATGTATAATAAAACGGATGATTTTGATTTTGAAGCGATTAGTTTCCCATTCCCTGAAAGTAATATACACTCAAATATCACATATTCAGCGTTTTTCTCACAGTTACTTCGTTATGCAAGGATTTGTAGTAATTATATTGATTTTAAAATTAGATGTAAAATCTTAAGCCAAAAATTGATATCAAGAGGTTTTTCTGCTAATAAATTAACTTGGCAATTTAAAAAATTTAATTTTCATTATAACGAAATTTTAAATAAATATCAAAAGAATTATCTAGAAATACTTAAAGAAATTTTCAACTAATTTCGGAGGTTCGAGAAATGATGTTGCAGCGCCATTTATTTTGAATTGTGTTTCTAATTTAGCGGATCTTTTTAAAAATTAGCCACATGGTAAAGATGAATTCTATAATTGTTTAGCTCATTCAGGTTTTTTGCAATGTGTTAATATTTGTGATTTGGTAAAATTTATTATATTTAGTTTACCTATTGTTGCTAAAAAGAGGGATATATTAACAGGATAAGTTTGTTTTGGTGTTACTTGGTTATTTTACATTTGCTGTTGTTTTTTTTCTTTCATGGGCATGTATTTTGGGGGTGATACCTGACACGGAGATGCCATGGATATTGTTGCCTCTGAATTATTTGTCTTTATTACTTTTTCTATTGTTTGGTAAATGACGACTTATACTTACTGACGACATGACTGCCTGTCCATGGATTATTCTTTATGGTTGATTGTGTATGGCTATGCTGTTTGACCTATGTGATTGTATGGATGAGTAGGGTTAAGGCCTCATTCAAGTGCTGGTCTATATTAATCACTAATTTAGGAAAACAGTCTTCCTTTTCTCCTTCTGTCTCTCTCTTTTTTTTCTTTTTTTTCTTTTTTTTTGTGTGCGTTTTTGCTGTTGCATTGGTGATTTCTCTTTTCATGATATATATATATATATATATATATATATATATATATATATATATATATATATATATATATATATATATATATATATATATATATATATAGAAGAATCTTATGTCTCAGATTCTTCATTTTCAATTCGAATCGGATCTGGGGATTTAGAGGGTTGGAGGGGGGAAAACAGAAATCTTGGAAACCACAAATCTTGGAAAACGCTTAGAGTGGATATATCGGGATGAAACTTGATGGGAAGAATAAGCACAAGTTATAGATACGAGATTGACATAATTTGTACGAATCCGTTCTCTTTGGGGGAGGTGGGGGTTGTTAATGTGGAAAAATTAGAAAAATTGAGGTATTTTTAACTTAAGAATGGGTGACCTGATCTTAATAAAATTTGATATTTAGAGGGAACTCTTGTCTCAGAGCTCTTATTTCAAATCCCGGCCAGATCTGTTGACATGGGGAACCAGGAGGGGGAAACAAGAAATCTTGGAAAATGTTTATAAATGTCGTAGATACGTGACTGATGTAACCGGACTGGATACACTTTCTTTGGGGGAGTTAGGTGGTGGTGTTCAGTGTTTTGGCGAGTTTGGTGCTTCTGGACGTGCTTTTACGATGAAAATTGGTAGGCGTGTCAGAGAGCTGTACAAATTTACTTGATAAAGTTGTTTTCCCCGATTCGAACATCTGGGGAGCTGAAGGGAGAGGAAAAATTAGAAAAATTGAGGTATTTTTAACTTGCGAGTGGGTGATCGGATCTTAATGAATTTTGATATTTAGAAGGACCTCGTGACTCAGAGCTCTTATTTTAAATCCCGACCGGCATTAAGCCTCTGATTTTCCTTTTAAAACGATCTATTGATTCTTAGAATTTTGCTAGAGCTCATACCATATGAGCTCTTGGCTCTTGGCTCTTCCAACCTCGTCACAGCTCTTGTTATTATTTTTTTCAGATTTTTTATCAGTTGTTTTCAGTTTTTATTTTGTTTCTATTCTTTTTCTATTCATTTTTAGGTTTGAGAGCAGAGCACAAAAAAATCATTGCAATAATAAGCATTCCTTTCCTGAGGATGAAAATATTATAGTCTCTGATATAGGACAAAGGCATTTCTTCTATGCCTCATGATGATGAACTCATAAGAAATTTACTTGAATTCAAGAACACAAATCCAATATTATTGGACCAATATATTACCCAATATAATTATTTTATAATATATAAAATTCCGCGTACAAAATTAATGGCAATACGTTCTTTGAAATACAAAAATTATGCTGTTAAAATTGAAAAATGTGCATCGTCAGAACTCTTTCATAAATTATATTTTTGTAGGGGATTGTGTAAAGGTGCTCCCCCTTGAACTTTATTTAGTATCTCACTTGAAAAATGTGTAAAGCTTCAAAGCTTTTTAAAGTTTTGAAGTTACAAGTTTTTAGGTTTTAACTGAAAAAACTTAGTTTCAAAGTTTTTTTTTTAATTTACAGTTTATAGTTTTGAAGATTTTAATTTTGAAGTTTACATCTCAAAGTTTCTTTTTTTCTGGCCATTAAATTTTTGCTGTAAACCTTAAATTTGAAGTTTTGATATTTTAGTTTTAGTTATGTGGTTTTACGAAGTTTTTTTTTTCATTCAATTGTCAGATTTAAAGTTTTAATTTTTAAGTTAATTTTAAAAATTTTAATTTTAAATTGTCATTTTTAAAGTTTAAAGTTTTTATAGTACTTGGTATCTATCAAATGACATATAGCGATCGCACATTTCGTCGGTCGGTCTGTCGGTCTGTCTGTCTGTCCCGGTTTGATACTTTAGGCACTTCCAGGTAAGCTAGGACGATGAAATTTTGCAGGCGTATTAGGAATCAGACCAGACTAAACTAGAATATGTCATTTTTCCCGATTAGATCATCTGGGGGGGGGAGTGGGGAGACGGTTAAATCGGAAAAATTAGAAAAAAGAGGTATTTTAACTTACGAACGGGTGATCGGATCTTAATGAAATTTGATGTTTGGAAGGATATCGTGCCTCAAAGCTCTTCTTTTAGATCCCGACCGAATCCAGTAACATTGGGGGGGGGGGGAGTTGGCGTGGCCTAAAATCTTGGATAACGCTTAGAGTGGAGGGTTTGGGATGAAACTTGGTGGTAAAAATAAGCAAAAGTCCTAGATACATGATTGAAATAATCCCTTGATGGATCAGCTCTCATTGAGGGAGTTGAGGGGGGAGGGTTTATTCTGAAGAATTAGAAAAAATGAGGTGTTTTTAACTTACGAGGGAGTGATCAGATCTTAATGAAATGATGTCGTGTCTCAAAAACCTTTTTCTAAATCCCGACCGGATCCAGTGACATTGGAGGGAGTTGGGGGGGGACTTAAAATCTTGGACAACGCTTAGAGTGGATGGATCGGGATGAAACTTGGGTTGACAAAATAAGTACAAGTCCTAGATACGTGATTGACATAACCAGAACGGATCCGCTCTCTTTGGGGGAATTAGGGGGAAGGGTTAATTCTGAAAAATTAGAAAAATGAGATATTTTTAACTTACGAGGGAGTGATCGGATCTTAATGAAATTTGATATTTGGAAGGATATCGTGTCTCATAAATCTTTTTTTTAAATCCCGACCGGATCCGGTGACATTGGGGAGAGTAGGGGGAAGGGTTAATTCTAAAAAAATTTGAAAAAAGAGTTATTTTTAACTTAAGGACCCCGTAACTCAGATCTCTTATTTGAAATCGCGACCGGATCCAGTGTCATTGGGGGGGGGGCCGGAAATCTTGGAAAACACTTAAAGCAGAGAGATCAGGATGAAAATTGGTGGGAAGAATAAGCACAAGTCCAAGATACGTGACTGACATAACCGGACCAGATCTGCTCTCTTTGGTGGAGTTGGGGGAGGGGGGAGTCTTTCGGAAAAAATAGATTAAATGATGTATTTGTAACTTAATGAAAGATCTTGTAATTTGTAACTTAGATCTTAATGAAATTTGATATTTAGCAGGATATTGTGCTTTAGAACTTTCATTTTAAATCACGACCAGATCTGGTGATATCGGGAAGAGCTGGACGGGAAAACTGGAATTCTTGGAAAACGTGAAAATCGAGGGATCTTACGAATGGGTAATCGGATCTTAATGAAACTTGATATATAGAAGAATCTTATGTCTCAGATGCTCCATTTTCTATTCGAATCGGATCCGGGGACAAAGAGGGTTGGAGGAGGGGAAACAGAAATCTTGGAAACCGGAAATCTTGGAAAATGCTTAGAGTAGAGAGATCGGGATGAAACTTGATAGGAAAAATAAGCACAAGTTATACATTCGTGATTAAATAATTGGAACGGATCCGTTTTCTTTGCGGGAGCTGGGGAGTGTTAATTTGGAAAAATTTGAAAAATTGAGGGATTTTTAACTTAAGACCGAATGACAGGATCTTAACAAAATTTGATATTTAGATGGAACCCATGTCTCAGATCTGTTATTTAAAATCCCGACTAGATCTGTTGACATTGGGGTGGAGTTAGAGGGGGAAACCGTAAATCTTGGAAAATGCTTATAAATGTCTTAGATACGTGATCGATGTAACCGGACTGGATCTGCTCTATTTGGGGGAGTTAGGGGGGGTCGGTTCAGTGCATTGGTGGGTTTGGTGCTTCTGGACGTGCTAGGACGATGAAAATCAGTAGGCGTGTCAGAGAGCTGCACAAATTAACTTGATAAAGTCGTTTTTCCCGATTCGACAATCTGGGGGGCTGAAGGGAGAGGAAAAATTGGAAAAATTGAGGTATTTTTAACTTACGAATTTTCATATTTAGAAGGACATCGTGACTCAGAGCTCCTATTTTAAATCCTGACTGGCATTAAGCTTCTGATTTTCCTTTTAAAGCAATCTATTGATTCTTAGAATTTCCCTAGAGCTCTTACCATATGAGCTCTTGGCTCTTCCGACCTCGTCACAAGTGCCATATTAGCTCTTAGCTCTTGTTGTTTTAATGTTTCCGTTTTAAAGTTTAGTTTTAAGTTTTAAAGTTTTAGTTTAAGTTTAAGTTTTAAAATTTTAAGTTCTAAACAATCAGTTTTAAAATAAGTCTTTTTAACATTAAATTTCCAGTTTTAAAGTTTGGATTTGAAAGTTTCAATTTTACAGTTGGTTTTAGAAGTTTTAGTTTAAAATTTGTAGTTTAAATTTTTTTTGTTTTAAAGTTTTCTGTTTAAAGCCTAGTTTAAAAACTTTCAATTTTAATTTATCAGCTTTCTAGGTTTCATTTTCTCTTAATTTTTTATTAAAAAGTCTTACGCTTAAACTTTTAGTTTTAAAGTTTTTGTTTTTAAAGTTTTACTTTTAAAGTTTTATAAATAATGTTTTTGGTTTAAAAATATCAGATTTAAAGTTTACATCTTGATTCATTTGCTATAAAAGTTTTACTTTTAAAAGATTTTATTTTGAAGTTTATAAGTTAAAACATTACAGTTTTAAAGTTTAGATCTTGAAGTTTCTTTCAATTTTGTAGTTTCAGCCTCAAAAGTTTTTTCTAAGTTTTTAAATTTAAAGTTTTACACTTAAAGTTTTAGTTTTAAAAGTTTTTAGTTTTAAAGTGCTAGTTTCAAAAAGTTTTTGGTTTAATTTTTTAATTATGAGTTTTAAAGTTTAGGCTTCAAAGTTCTTTTTAATTTAATTTTTTTAATTTAAATTGTTTAGATTTTAATATAAGTCACAGTTTTAAAGTTTGAGTTTTAAATGTTTTGTTTTTAAAGCAATAGTTTTAAAAGTTTTAGGATTTAAGGTTTTACCTTTAAAGTTTTATTTTAGTGTTTTAATTTTTTCCTGGCTTTAAAATTTTCCTTAAAAACTTTTATTTTGAAGTCTTAGGTTTTAGTTTTTGGTTTTGCAGTTTTAGTTTTAAGATTTCACTCAAGTTTTTTGCTTTGTATTTTCTTTTTTAAAGTTATAATTTTAAATTTTCAATTTTAGATTTAGTTTTAGAAGTTATTAGTTTTAAATTGTCAGTTTTAAAGTTTGGGTCTTAAAGTTCTTTTTAATTTACAAGTTTAGTTAACAATAATAAATTTAAAAACTTTTTTTTTTAGTTTTAAGGTTTTAGTTTTAAAGTCTTACTTTTAATGTTTTAACTTTCTAGTTTTACACTTTTTGTTTTAAACAAAAGTCTTAGTTTTAGTATTTTAGTCATACAAGTTTAGTTTTAAAGGTTTTAGCTGTAAAACCTTTTAGTTTTAATGTTTTATCACAAAGTTTTTAGTGAAGATTCCCACAAAATAAAAAAAAAGTATTCTTATAAAACATAAAATACTTCATTTAGGTTAGTTTTGATGTTTACACCTTTTAAGTTAGGTTAGTTTACGCGAGATTTACGCTACAGTCACTGCAGTAGGCCTTACGGAGCATTACTACTTATATATCCTTAGAATCTTCATAACAACAACTTAAAATTGTCATCGAAGTTCTGGAGTTTCGGTCGTTATTAGGCTTCCTCAGTTACAAGCAGATATTCCCCACTGGCCCTGAAGAAACAAGTCACGCAAGAATGCGTCATTCTCAGATACAACCAGTGGTTCCTCACTTGACTAGCGGTCCCTCCGAAGGGATTTGTTGCTGGGCTAAGTTAGAATTGACTGGGATGCCCAACATTTGAATTAGTTTCTAGGGGTCACCCGTTGGAATTTGATGCTAAGGACCCCGTATTGTTAGGTGAGGCTAGGGTCCCACGGAAATTGGATGCTATCCCCCCCCCCCGACGGAATTGGATTCTAGCGCCCCGTTGGAATTGGATGCTAGGGCTCCGTTGAGACTGGTTGGTAGGGGACTGGTGGAATTGCTCGCAACAGTCTGGCGTCTTTAAAGTCCCTCCATAGCGGGAGCTCAAGGTTTTTCTTGGCACTCGAAGGCTTTTAAACAATCAAAAAAACTATTATGTAATTTCTACATTTGGATCTTGACTAGCGGACTCAGGATGTTTTTTCCTGGCCCTTGCGGGTTTTGAAAAAATCAAAGAAAAAATTATTGTGTAACAAGCACCACCATCTCTTAGAAAACATTCCGTATTACGTAACAAACAAAAAACACGAAGTAAACAAACCCTATTACGTAACAAGAACCTATATTCATTTCCATGAGCAAGCAAACTCTATTATGTAACAAGTCATGTAATTTTTGTTGCGTAACAAGCACGTTTCGAAGAAACTTGATAACGCTGTTAAACTTCTTTGCCCTCTTAAACCACTAAGGAAGAAAAGAGTAGCGGCTATGTGGCCTACCATTTTAAAAGTAGAGAGGGGATACTACTTATTTAGGTCTTTTGAAAGGGACGAAGGGAGATAGGCAGCCCACAATTATTTGTAAACCTTGGTTAGCCTTGAGATATCACTTTTCAGTATTTTTGTAGATGTTATCACTAATAAAAAAAAATTTTAAACACTATAAATTATTTCTATTTAGTGTAGAAGACATCCTGGCCTTTAGAAGACTTTGGTAGCGTTGGTGTAGCCCTTGTTCATAGTAATTTCTATTCACTTTGAGTTTGACTTGATTGTTCATTTTAATTTCTGCTGGCTTAAGAGTCTCATTTATTCATTATCAGTACTTTCTGTAGATTTGAATATTGAAATTTTCTATGTCATTATTTATGCTGGTCTTTGGTTTTACGATAACTTTAGTATACTTTTCTCTGAGAAATATTTTTTTCTGGAAGATATTTTTTTTATAATGGATTGAAAGGCGAAAAGATATTTCT
>NW_027066996.1:0-16025 GCF_032884065.1 Artemia franciscana | reverse complement strand
ACATAGGAAAAGAGCCTTTAATCACATTCTTTACCATTTGCAATCATAAAATAGTCTAATATCTTCATTTTTTCAACATACGTAGCTATTACCCTTAAAAACTAAAACTTTTCACATAGGAAAAGAGCCTTTAATCACATTCTTTACCATTTGCAATCATAAAATAGTCTAATATCTTCATTTTTCAACATACGTAGCTATTACCCTCGAAAACTAAAACTTTTGAAATAGAAAAAGAGCCTTTAATCACATTCTTTACCATGTGCAATCATAAAATTGTCTAATATCTTCATTTTTCCACAGACAAAGCTATTACCCTCGAAAACTAAAACTTTTGAAATAGGAAAAGAGCCTTTAATCACATTCTTTACCATTTGCAATCATAAAATAGTCTAATATCTTCATTTTTTCAACATACGTAGCTATTACCCTCGAAAACTAAAACATTTGAAATAGGAAAAGAGCCTTTAATCACATTCTTTACCATGTGCAATCATAAAATTGTCTAATATCTTCATTTTTCCACAGACAAAGCTATTACCCTCGAAAACTAAAACTTTTGAAATAGGAAAAGAGCCTTTAATCACATTCTTTACCATTTGCAATCATAAAATAGTCTAATATCTTCATTTTTTCAACATACGTAGCTATTAACCTCGAAAACTAAAACTTTTGAAATAGGAAAAGAGCCTTTAATCACATTCTTTACCATTTGCAATCATAAAATAGTCTAATATCTTCATTTTTTCAACATACGTAGCTATTACCCTCAAAAACTAAAACTTTTGAAATAGGAAAAGAGCCTTTAATCACATTCTTTACCATTTGCAATCATAAAATAGTCTAATATCTTCATTTTTTCAACATACGTAGCTATTACCCTTAAAAACTAAAACTTTTGACATAGGAAAAGAGCCTTTAATCACATTCTTTACCATTTGCAATCATAAAATAGTCTAATATCTTCATTTTTTCAACATACGTAGCTATTACCCTCAAAAACTAAAACTTTTGAAATAGGAAAAGAGCCTTTAATCACATTCTTTACCATGTGCAATCATAAAATTGTCTAATATCTTCATTTTTCCACAGACAAAGCTATTACCCTCGAAAACTAAAACTTTTGAAATAGGAAAAGAGCCTTTAATCACATTCTTTACCATTTGCAATCATAAAATAGTCTAATATCTTCATTTTTTCAACATACGTAGCTATTACCCTCGAAAACTAAAACTTTTGAAATAGGAAAAGAGCCTTTAATCACATTCTTTACCATTTGCAATCATAAAATAGTCTAATATCTTCATTTTTTCAACATACGTAGCTATTACCCTCGAAAACTAAAACTTTTGAAATAGGAAAAGAGCCTTTAATCACATTCTTTACCATTTGCAATCATAAAATTGTCTAATATCTTCATTTTTTCAACATACGTAGCTATTACCCTCGAAAACTAAAACTTTTGAAATAGGAAAAGAGCCTTTAATCACATTCTTTACCATTTGCAATTATAAAATAGTCTAATATCTTCATTTTTTCAACATACGTAGCTATTACCCTCGAAAACTAAAACTTTTGAAATAGGAAAAGAGCCTTTAATCACATTCTTTACCATGTGCAATCATAAAATAGTCTAATATCTTCATTTTTTCCACAGACCTAGCTATTACCCTCGAAAACTAAAACTTTTGAAATAGGAAAAGAGCCTTTAATCACATTCTTTACCATTTGCAATCATAAAATAGTCTAATAACTTCATTTTTTCAACATAAGTAGCTATTACCCTCGAAAACTAAAACTTTTGACATAGGAAAAGAGCCTTTAATCACATTCTTTACCATTTGCAATCATAAAATTGTCTAATATCTTCATTTTTTCAACATACGTAGCTATTACCCTCAAAAACTAAAACTTTTGAAATAGGAAAAGAGCCTTTAATCACATTCTTTACCATTTACAATCATAAAATTGTCTAATATCTTCATTTTTTCAATATACGTAGCTATTACCCTCGAAAACTAAAACTTTTGAAATAGGAAAAGAGCCTTTAATCACATTCTTTACCATTTGCAATTATAAAATAGTCTAATATCTTCATTTTTTCAACATACGTAGCTATTACCCTCGAAAACTAAAACTTTTGAAATAGGAAAAGAGCCTTTAATCACATTCTTTACCATGTGCAATCATAAAATAGTCTAATATCTTCATTTTTTCCACAGACCTAGCTATTACCCTCGAAAACTAAAATTTTGAAATAGGAAAAGAGCCTTTAATCACATTCTTTACCATTTGCAATCATAAAATAGTCTAATAACTTCATTTTTTCAACATAAGTAGCTATTACCCTCGAAAACTAAAACTTTTGACATAGGAAAAGAGCCTTTAATCACATTCTTTACCATTTGCAATCATAAAATAGTCTAAAATCTTCATTTTTTCAACATACGTAGCTTTACCCTCGAAAACTAAAACTTTTGAAATAGGAAAAGAGCCTTTAATCACATTCTTTACCATTTGCAATCATAAAATAGTCTAATAACTTCATTTTTTCAACATAAGTAGCTATTACCCTCGAAAACTAAAACTTTTGACATAGGAAAAGAGCCTTTAATCACATTCTTTACCATTTGCAATCATAAAATAGTCTAAAATCTTCATTTTTTCAACATACGTAGCTTTACCCTCGAAAACTAAAACTTTTGAAATAGGAAAAGAGCCTTTAATACATTCTTTACCATTTGCAATCATAAAATAGTCTAATATCTTCATTTTTTCAACATACGTAGCTATTACCCTCTAAAACTAAAACTTTTGACATAGGAAAAGAGCCTTTAATCACATTCTTTACCATTTGCAATCATAAAATAGTCTAATATCTTCATTTTTTCAACATACGTAGCTATTACCCTCGAAAACTAAAACTTTTGAAATAGGAAAAGAGCCTTTAATCACATTCTTTACCATTTGCAATCATAAAATAGTCTAATATCTTCATTTTTTCAACATACGTAGCTATTACCCTCGAAAACTAAAACTTTTGACATAGGAAATGAGCCTTTAATCACATTCTTTACCATTTGCAATCATAAAATAGTCTAATATCTTAATTTTTTCAACATACGTAGCTATTACCCTCGAAAACTAAAACTTTTGAAATAGGAAAAGAGCCTTTAATCACATTCTTTACCATGTGCAATCATAAAATTGTCTAATATCTTCATTTTTTCCACAGATAAAGCTATTACCCTCGAAAACTAAAACTTTTTACATAGGAAAAGAGCCTTTAATCACATTCTTTACCATGTGCAATCATAAAATAGTCTAATATCTTCATTTTTTTCACAGACCTAGCTATTACCTTCGAAAACTAAAACTTTTGATATAGGAAAAGAGCCTTTAATCACATTCTTTACCATTTGCAATCATAAAATAGTCTAATATCTTCATTTTTTCAACATACGTAGCTATTACCCTCGAAAACTATAACTTTTGACATAGGAAAAGAGCCTTTAATCACATTCTTTACCATTTGCAATCATAAAATAGTCTAATATCTTCATTTTTTCAACATACGTAGCTATTACCCTCGAAAACTAAAACTTTTGAAATAGGAAAAGAGCCTTTAATCACATTCTTTACCATTTGCAATCATAAAATAGTCTAATATCTTCATTTTTTCCACAGACAAAGCTATTACCCTCGAAAACTAAAACTTTTGAAATAGGAAAAGAGCCTTTAATCACATTCTTTACCATTTGCAATCATAAAATAGTCTAATATCTTCATTTTTTCAACATACGTAGCTATTACCCTCGAAAACTAAAACGGTTGAAATAGGAAAAGAGCCTTTAATCACATTCTTTACCATGTGCAATCATAAAATAGTATAATATCTTCATTTTTTCAACATACGTAGCTATTACCCTCGAAAACTAAAACTTTTGAAATAGGAAAAGAGCCTTTAATCACATTCTTTACCATTTGCAATCATAAAATAGTCTAATATCTTCATTTTTTCAACATACGTAGCTATTACCCTCGAAAACTAAAACTTTTGAAATAGGAAAAGAGCCTTTAATCACATTCTTTACCATTTGCAATCATAAAGTAGTCTAATATCTTCATTTTTTCAACATACGTAGCTATTACCCTCGAAAACTAAAACTTTTGAAATAGGAAAAGAGCCTTTAATCACATTCTTTACCATTTGCAATCATAAAATAGTCTAATATCTTCATTTTTTCAACATACGTAGCTATCACACTCGAAAACTAAAACTTTTGAAATAGGAAAAGAGCCTTTAATCACATTCTTTACCATGTGCAATCATAAAATTGTCTAATATCTTCATTTTTTCCACAGACAAAGCTATTACCCTTGAAAACTAAAACTTTTGAAATAGGAAAAGAGCCTTTAATCACATTCTTTACCATTTGCAATCGTAAAATAGTCTAATAACTTCATTTTTTCAACATACGTAGCTATTACCCTCGAAAACTAAAACTGTTGAAATAGGAAAAGAGCCTTTAATCACATTCTTTACCATGTGCAATCATAAAATAGTCTAATATCTTCATTTTTTCAACCTACGTAGCTATTACCCTCGAAAACTAAAACTTTTGAAATAGGAAAAGAGCCTTTAATCACATTCTTTACCATTTGCAATCATAAAATAGTCTAATATCTTCATTTTTTCAACATATGTAGCTATTACCCTCGAAAACTAAAACTTTTGAAATAGGAAAAGAGCCTTTAATCACATTTTTTACCATTTGCAATCATAAAATAGTCTATAATCTTCATTTTTTCAACATACGTAGCTATTACCCTCGAAAACTAAAACTTTTGACATAGGAAAAGAGCCTTTAATCACATTCTTTACCATTTGCAATCATAAAATAGTCTAATATCTTCATTTTTTCAACATACGTAGCTATTTCCCTCGAAAACTAAAACTTTTGAAATAGGAAAAGAGCCTTTAATCACATTCTTTACCATTTGCAATCGTAAAATAGTCTAATAACTTCATTTTTTCAACATACGTAGCTATTACCCTCGAAAACTAAAACTGTTGAAATAGGAAAAGAGCCTTTAATCACATTCTTTACCATGTGCAATCATAAAATAGTCTAATATCTTCATTTTTTCAACCTACGTAGCTATTACCCTCGAAAACTAAAACTTTTGAAATAGGAAAAGAGCCTTTAATCACATTCTTTACCATTTGCAATCATAAAATAGTCTAATATCTTCATTTTTTCAACATACGTAGCTATGACCTTCGAAAACTAAAACTTTTGAAATAGGAAAAGAGCCTTTAATCACATTCTTTACCATTTGCAATCATAAAATAGTCTAATATCTTCATTTTTTCAACCTACGTAGCTATTACCCTCGAAAACTAAAACTTTTGAAATAGGAAAAGAGCCTTTAATCACATTCTTTACCATTTGCAATCATAAAATAGTCTAATATCTTCATTTTTTCAACATACGTAGCTTTACCCTCGAAAACTAAAACTTTTGAAATAGGAAAAGAGCCTTTAATCACATTCTTTACCATTTGCAATCATAAAATAGTCTAATAACTTCATTTTTTCAACATAAGTAGCTATTACCCTCGAAAACTAAAACTTTTGACATAGGAAAAGAGCCTTTAATCACATTCTTTACCATTTGCAATCATAAAATAGTCTAAAATCTTCATTTTTTCAACATACGTAGCTTTACCCTCGAAAACTAAAACTTTTGAAATAGGAAAAGAGCCTTTAATACATTCTTTACCATTTGCAATCATAAAATAGTCTAATATCTTCATTTTTTCAACTTACGTAGCTATTACCCTCTAAAACTAAAACTTTTGACATAGGAAAAGAGCCTTTAATCACATTCTTTACCATTTGCAATCATAAAATAGTCTAATATCTTCATTTTTTCAACATACGTAGCTATTACCCTCGAAAACTAAAACTTTTGAAATAGGAAAAGAGCCTTTAATCACATTCTTTACCATTTGCAATCATAAAATAGTCTAATATCTTCATTTTTTCAACATACGTAGCTATTACCCTCGAAAACTAAAACTTTTGAATAGGAAAAGAGCCTTTAATCACATTCTTTACCATTTGCAATCATAAAATAGTCTAATATCTTCATTTTTTCAACATACGTAGCTATTACCCTCGAAAACTAAAACTTTTGAAATAGGAAAAGAGCCTTTAATCACATTCTTTACCATGTGCAATCATAAAATAGTCTAATATCTTCATTTTTTCCACAGATAAAGCTATTACCCTCGAAAACTAAAACTTTTGAAATAGGAAAAGAGCCTTTAATCACATTCTTTACCATGTGCAATCATAAAATAGTCTAATATCTTCATTTTTTTCACAGAATTAGCTATTACCTTCGAAAACTAAAACTTTTGATATAGGAAAAGAGCCTTTAATCACATTCTTTACCATTTGCAATCATAAAATAGTCTAATATCTTCATTTTTTCAACATACGTAGCTATTACCCTCGAAAACTATAACTTTTGACATAGGAAAAGAGCCTTTAATCACATTCTTTACCATTTGCAATCATAAAATAGTCTAATATCTTCATTTTTTCAACATACTTAGCTATTACCCTCGAAAACTAAAACTTTTGAAATAGGAAAAGAGCCTTTAATCACATTCTTTACCATTTGCAATCATAAAATAGTCTAATATCTTCATTTTTTCCACAGACAAAGCTATTACCCTCGAAAACTAAAACTTTTGAAATAGGAAAAGAGCCTTTAATCACATTCTTTACCATTTGCAATCATAAAATAGTCTAATATCTTCATTTTTTCAACATACGTAGCTATTACCCTCGAAAACTAAAACGGTTGAAATAGGAAAAGAGCCTTTAATCACATTCTTTACCATGTGCAATCATAAAATAGTATAATATCTTCATTTTTTCAACATACGTAGCTATTACCCTCGAAAACTAAAACTTTTGAAATAGGAAAAGAGCCTTTAATCACATTCTTTACCATTTGCAATCATAAAATAGTCTAATATCTTCATTTTTTCAACATACGTAGCTATTACCCTCGAAAACTAAAACTTTTGAAATAGGAAAAGAGCCTTTAATCACATTCTTTACCATGTGCAATCATAAAATTGTCTAATATCTTCATTTTTTCCACAGACAAAGCTATTACCCTCGAAAACTAAAACTTTTGAAATAGGAAAAGAGCCTTTAATCACATTCTTTACCATTTGCAATCGTAAAATAGTCTAATAACTTCATTTTTTCAACATACGTAGCTATTACCCTCGAAAACTAAAACTGTTGAAATAGGAAAAGAGCCTTTAATCACATTCTTTACCATGTGCAATCATAAAATAGTCTAATATCTTCATTTTTTCAACCTACGTAGCTATTACCCTCGAAAACTAAAACTTTTGAAATAGGAAAAGAGCCTTTAATCACATTCTTTACCATTTGCAATCATAAAATAGTCTAATATCTTCATTTTTTCAACATACGTAGCTATTACCCTCGAAAACTAAAACTTTTGAAATAGGAAAAGAGCCTTTAATCACATTCTTTACCATTTGCAATCATAAAATAGTCTAATATCTTCATTTTTTCAACATACGTAGCTATTACCCTCGAAAACTAAAACTTTTGACATAGGAAAAGAGCCTTTAATCACATTCTTTACCATTTGCAATCATAAAATAGTCTAATATCTTCATTTTTTCAACATACGTAGCTATTACCCTCGAAAACTAAAACTTTTGAAATAGGAAAAGAGCCTTTAATCACATTCTTTACCATGTGCAATCATAAAATAGTCTAATATCTTCATTTTTTCAACATACGTAGCTATTACCTCGAAAACTAAAACTTTTGAAATAGGAAAAGAGCCTTTAATCACATTCTTTACCATTTGAAATCATAAAATAGTCTAATATCTTCATTTTTTCAACATACGTAGCTATTACCCTCGAAAACTAAAACTTTTGAAATAGGAAAAGAGCCTTTAATCACATTCTTTACCATGTGCAATCATAAAATTGTTTCAACATACGTAGCTATTACCCTCGAAAACTAAAACTTTTGAAATAGGAAAAGAGCCTTTAATCACATTCTTTACCATTTGCAATCATAAAATAGTCTAATATCTTCATTTTTTCAACATACGTAGCTATTACCCTCGAAAACTAAAACTTTTGACATAGGAAAAGAGCCACTAATCACATTCTTTACCATTTGCAATCATAAAATAGTCTAATATCTTCATTTTTTCAACATACGTAGCTATTACCCTCAAAAACTAAAACTTTTGAAATAGGAAAAGAGCCTTTAATCACTTTTTTTACCATGTGCAATCATAAAATAGTCTAATATCTTCATTTTTTCAACATACGTAGCTATTACCCTCGAAAACTAAAACTTTCGAAATAGGAAAAGAGCCTTTAATCACATTCTTTACCATTTGAAATCATAAAATGGTCTAATTTCTTCATTTTTTCAACATACGTAGCTATTACCCTCGAAAACTAAAACTTTTGAAATAGGAAAAGAGCCTTTAATCACATTCTTTACCATGTGCAATCATAAAATTTTTTCAACATACGTAGCTATTACCCTCGAAAACTAAAACTTTTGAAATAGGAAAAGAGCCTTTAATCACATTCTTTACCATTTGCAATCATAAAATAGTCTAATATCTTCATTTTTTCAACATACGTAGCTATTACCCTCGAAAACTAAAACTTTTGACATAGGAAAAGAGCCACTAATCACATTCTTTACCATTTGCAATCATGCAATCATTACCATTTGCCTTTAATCACATTCTTTACCATGTGCAATCATAAAATTGTCTAATATATTCATTTTTTCAACATACGTAGCTATTACCCTCGAAAACTAAAACTTTTGAAATAGGAAAAGAGCCTTTAATCACATTCTTTACCATGTGCAATCATAAAATTTTTTCAACATACGTAGCTATTACCCTCGAAAACTAAAACTTTTGAAATAGGAAAAGAGCCTTTAATCACATTCTTTACCATTTGCAATCATAAAATAGTCTAATATCTTCATTTTTTCAACATACGTAGCTATTACCCTCGAAAACTAAAACTTTTGACATAGGAAAAGAGCCACTAATCACATTCTTTACCATTTGCAATCATGCAATCATTACCATTTGCCTTTAATCACATTCTTTACCATGTGCAATCATAAAATTGTCTAATATATTCATTTTTTCAACATACGTAGCTATTACCCTCGAAAACTAGAACTTTTGAAATAGGAAAAGAGCCTTTAATCACATTCTTTACCATGTGCAATCATAAAATAGTCTAATATCTTCATTTTTTCAACATACGTAGCTATTACCCTCGAAAACTAAAACTTTTGAAATAGGAAAAGAGCCTGTAATCACATTCTTTACCATGTGCAATCATAAAATAGTCTAATATCTTCATTTTTTCCACAGACCTAGCTATTACACTCGAAAACTAAAACTTTTGAAATAGGAAAAGAGCCTTTAATCACATTCTTTACCATTTGCAATCATAAAATAGTCTAATATCTTCATTTTTTCAACATACATAGCTATTACCCTCGAAAACTAAAACTTTTGAAATAGGAAAAGAGCCTTTAATCACATTCTTTACCATGTGCAATCATAAAATTTTTTCAACATACGTAGCTATTACCCTCGAAAACTAAAACTTTTGAAATAGGAAAAGAGCCTTTAATCACATTCTTTACCATTTGCAATCATAAAATAGTCTAATATCTTCATTTTTTCAACATACGTAGCTATTACCCTCGAAAACTAAAACTTTTGACATAGGAAAAGAGCCACTAATCACATTCTTTACCATTTGCAATCATGCAATCATTACCATTTGCCTTTAATCACATTCTTTACCATGTGCAATCATAAAATTGTCTAATATATTCATTTTTTCAACATACGTAGCTATTACCCTCGAAAACTAGAACTTTTGAAATAGGAAAAGAGCCTTTAATCACATTCTTTACCATTTGCAATCATATTATAGTCTAATATCTTCATTTTTTCAACATACGTAGCTATTACCCTCGAAAACTAAAACTTTTGAAATAGGAAAAGAGCCTTTAATCACATTCTTTACCATGTGCAATCATAAAATTGTTTCAACATACGTAGCTATTACCCTCGAAAACTAAAACTTTTGAAATAGGAAAAGAGCCTTTAATCACATTCTTTACCATTTGCAATCATAAAATAGTCTAATATCTTCATTTTTTCAACATACGTAGCTATTACCCTCGAAAACTAAAACTTTTGACATAGGAAAAGAGCCACTTTCACATTCTTTACCATTTGCAATCAAAAAATAGTCTAATATCTTCATTTTTTCAACATACGTAGCTATTACCCTCAAAAACTAAAACTTTTGAAATAGGAAAAGAGCCTTTAATCACATTTTTTACCATGTGCAATCATAAAATAGTCTAATATCTTCATTTTTTCAACATACGTAGCTATTACCCTCGAAAACTAAAACTTTTGAAATAGGAAAAGAGCCTTTAATCACATTCTTTACCATTTGAAATCATAAAATAGTCTAATTTCTTCATTTTTTCAACATACGTAGCTATTACCCTCGAAAACTAAAACTTTTGAAATAGGAAAAGAGCCTTTAATCACATTCTTTACCATGTGCAATCATAAAATTTTTTCAACATACGTAGCTATTACCCTCGAAAACTAAAACTTTTGAAATAGGAAAAGAGCCTTTAATCACATTCTTTACCATTTGCAATCATAAAATAGTCTAATATCTTCATTTTTTCAACATACGTAGCTATTACCCTCGAAAACTAAAACTTTTGAAATAGGAAAAGAGCTAATCACATTCTTTACCATGCAATCATGCAATCATTACATTTGCCTTTAATCACATTCTTTACCATGTGCAATCATAAAATTGTCTAATATCTTCATTTTTTCAACATACGTAGCTATTACCCTCGAAAACTAAAACTTTTGAAATAGGAAAAGAGCCTTTAATCACATTCTTTACCATTTGCAATCATAAAATAGTCTAATATCTTCATTTTTTCAACATACGTAGCTATTACCCTCGAAAACTAAAACTTTTGAAATAGGAAAAGAGCCTTTAATCACATTCTTTACCATGTGCAATCATAAAATAGTCTAATATCTTCATTTTTTCACATACGTAGCTATTACCCTCGAAAACTAAAACTTTTGAAATAGGAAAAGAGCCTTTAATCACATTCTTTACCATGTGCAATCATAAAATAGTCTAATATCTTCATTTTTTCCACAGACATAGCTATTACCCTCGAAAACTAAAACTTTTGAAATAGGAAAAGAGCCTTTAATCACATTCTTTACCATTTGCAATCATAAAATAGTCTAATATCTTCATTTTTTCAACATACGTAGCTATTACCCTCGAAAACTAAAACTTTTGACATAGGAAAAGAGCCTTTAATCACATTCTTTACCATTTGCAATCATAAAATAGTCTAATATCTTCATTTTTTCAACATACGTAGCTATTACCCTCGAAAACTAAAACTTTTGAAATAGGAAAAGAGCCTTTAATCACATTCTTTACCATGTGCAATCATAAAATAGTCTAATATCTTCATTTTTTCCACAGACAAAGCTATTACCCTCGAAAACTAAAACTTTTGAAATAGGAAAAGAGCCTTTAATCACATTCTTTACCATTTGCAATCATAAAATAGTCTAATATCTTCATTTTTTCAACATACGTAGCTATTACCATCGAAAACTAAAACTTTTGAATAGGAAAAGAGCCTTTAATCACATTCTTTACCATTTGCAATCATAAAATAGTCTAATATCTTCATTTTTTCAACATACGTAGCTATTACCCTCGAAAACTAAAACTTTTGAAATAGGAAAAGAGCCTTTAATCACATTCTTTACCATTTGCAATCATAAAATAGTCTAATATCTTCATTTTTTCAACATACGTAGCTATTACCCTCGAAAACTAAAACGTTTGACATAGGAAAAGAGCCTTTAATCATATTCTTTACCATTTTCAATTATAAAATAGTCTAATATCTTCATTTTTTCAACATACGTAGCTATTACCCTCGAAAACTAAAACTTTTGAAATAGGAAAAGAGCCTTTAATCACATTTTTTACCATTTGCAATCATAAAATAGTCTAATATCTTCATTTTTTCAACATACGTAGCTATTACCCTCGAAAACTAAAACTTTTGAAATAGGAAAAGAGCCTTTAATCACATTCTTTACCATTTGCAAGCATAAAATAGTCTAATATCTTCATTTTTCAACATACGTAGCTATTACCCTCGAAAACTAAAACTTTTGAAATAGGAAAAGAGCCTTTAATCACATTCTTTACCATTTGCAATCATAAAATAGTCTAATATCTCCATTTTTTCAACAAACCTAGCTATTATCCTCGAAACTAATACTTTTGACATGGGAAAAGAGCCTTTAATCACATTCTTTACCATTTGCAATCATAAAATAGTCTAATATCTTCATTTTTTCAACATACGTAGCTATTACCCTCGAAAACTAAAACTTTTGACATAGGAAAAGAGCCTTTAATCACATTCTTTACCATTCGCAATCATAAAATAGTCTAATGTCTTCTTTTTTCAACATATGTAGCTATTACCCTCGAAAACTAAAGTTTTTGAAATAGGAAAAGAGCCTTTAATCACATTCTTTACCATTTGCAATCATAATATAGTCAAATATCTTCATTTTTTCAACATACGTAGCTATTACCCTCGAAAACTAAAACTTTTGAAATAGGAAAAGAGCCTTTAATCACATTCTTTACCATTTGCAATCATAAAATAGTCTAATATCTTAATTTTTTCAACATACGTAGCTATTACTATCGAAAACTAAAACTTTTGACATAGGAAAAGAGCCTTTAATCACATTCTTTACCATTTGCAATCATAAAATAGTCTAATATCTTCATTTTTTCAACATACGTAGCTATTACCCTCAAAAACTAAAACTTTTGACATAGGAAAAGAGCCTTTAATCACATTCTTTACCATTTGCAATCATAAAATAGTCTAATATCTTCATTTTTTCAACATACGTAGCTATTACCCTCAAAAACTAAAACTTTTGAAATAGGAAAAGAGCCTTTAATCACATTCTTTACCATGTGCAATCATAAAATTGTCTAATATCTTCATTTTTTCCACAGACAAAGCTATTACCCTCGAAAACCAAAACTTTTGAAAAAAAAGAGCCTTTAATCACATCCTTTACCATTTGCAATCATAAAATAGTCTAATATCTTCATTTTTTCAACATACGTAGCTATTACCCTCGAAAACTAAAACTTTTGAAATAGGAAAAGAGCCTTTAATCACATTCTTTACCATTTGCAATCAAAATAGTCTAATAACTTCATTTTTTTCAACATACGTAGCTATTACCCTCGAAAACTAAAACTTTTGAAATAGGAAAAGAGCCTTTAATCACATTCTTTACCATTTGCAATCATAAAATAGTCTAATATCTTCATTTTTTCAACATACGTAGCTATTACCCTCGAAAACTAAAACTTTTGACATAGGAAAAGAGCCTTTAATCACATTCTTTACCATTTGCAATCATAAAATAGTCTAATATCTTCATTTTTTCAACATACGTAGCTATTACCCTCGAAAACTAAAACTTTTGAAATACGAAAAGAGCCTTTAATCACATTCTTTACCATGTGCAATCATAAAATTGTCTAATATCTTCATTTTTTCCACAGATAAAAGCTATTACCCTCGAAAACTAAAACTTTTTACATAGGAAAAGAGCCTTTAATCACATTCTTTACCATTTGCAATCATAAAATAGTCTAATATCTCCATTTCTTCAACAAACCTAGCTATTACCCTCGAAAACTAAAACTTTTGACATAGGAAAAGAGCCTTTAATCACATTCTTTACCATTTGCAATCATAAAATAGTCTAATATCTTCATTTTTTCAACATACGTAGCTATATTGTAACCTAGCTTTCAGAGTGAGAACATCTCAAATAACTGGATTATATTGACTCGGAGTTCAAAGTAAAAGGATTTGGTTTGAATTGGATATTTATGAACTGTGAGTAAAACCGGTCTACTTTAGTGTGACGAAAATAACGAATTCAGTTACTTTGAAAAGGATTATTTTGAAACTAATTTTATCGGATGTTAGCTGTTTGACAGCATGGTGAGTAATAATTTGATTTGATTTTGGACTTTGGCTAATTGTCCATATTTGTTGATTATACCATTATGACGGAATATGTACATTCGTCGGTGTTGAATTTCGTGCAATCAAATCTTAAAAAAGGAGTAAGTGATGAAGTTATTGCTAACCATGCTGTTGGGTTTTTCGATGAGAAGTCTATTATGGCGGCTAAAATAGAACTTTGGTCTCATGTTTACGAGGGTGAACGTGTGCAAAGACGCCAAGGCGATCAAGCTAATTACCGTCACATTAAGGACATGATGGAAATCTTCCAGAAATGCGACAGCGAAAATTTGCCTTTGCCTACATACGTGATTATTTTACCTACCGAGGTTCCTGTTATTCCTGCTGTGGCTTATTCTAGCTTCGCCTCAAAGCTTGTAAGCATTGATTCGGAACTTAAGCAAATCCGTGATAAGATTTCGTCGTATGATCTTAAATTCCCCCCTCTTAGCAGCCCTGGCGCTCAGTCATTGAATCCCGATCTGACGACCGTTGTTATTTTTAAAGTCCCATCAGAATTAGATAATCCTGCCAAGCGTCGCGAAATAATAGACTCTATTCCAGGTCATGAATGTATTCACAGCATTAAGCCCTCTGGCGATAAGCTAGTGGTACGAATTGACAAGATTGCTGAAAGGAACTTTTGCAATGCCGTTCCAAATGTAATGAGAGATTGTGACGTCAAAGTAAAAGAAACGAAATATATTGGAATCATTAAAGGTATACCGACCAATTTTGATGAGGAAATGTTAATTGATTGCAATAATATTACTCATGCGAAGCGAATAGGCAATTCTTTGGCTGTTAGAGTATTTTTTGAAAACGCTGTTGCGCTGGCTAATGCACTTCGACTTGGTATAAAGATTGGGTATGAGATATATCGAGTTTACGAATACCAACACCCACCCAAATGCTGTTATAATTGCCAATCACCAAATCACTTAAAATCAAATTGTGATAAAGAAAAATGCTGCTCCCGTTGCGCAGGGCAACATGAATCCTCGCCTGATTCTCCGTGCCAGGCTACACCAAAATGTGCGAACTGTCAAGGCAATCATGTGTCATTTTCAATGAAATGCCGAATTCTTCGTGAACTTCTGTCGAAGCGATCGTCCTATACTAGAAAATGAGTGCTAAGACTAATTTCACTATATGTTCGTTCAATATTAACGGTACTAAGGATAAAGACGTTTCTTTAGATCAGAAATTAGAAAATTTTGATGTTTTATTCCTCCAGGAGCATCTCCTACCTTTAGTGAGCTTAAACTCCCTACAGAGAAGTAACGAACACTCAGTTTTTTCTAAAAGTGCACGCAAAACCTCTGGCAGACCATCAGGTGGCCTAGTATGTTTAATAAAAAAGACGCTGTTTTCACCACCCCCTTTATGCTATCACGAGAGTGATTGTTATATTTCTATTCGTCTTGCCAACCTTGTCCTCATTAATGTTTATCTCCCCTGCGACCAGAAATCCCTCCGAAGTTTAACTAAATTTACAAAATTTTGCGCATTAATAAAAAGTCTTTTGAATGGCATTGAGAGTAGTGGACTGGATTGGTTATTAATCGGTGATCTGAACTGTAACATTCACTCTTCATCAGTGCGGACTGAGCTTCTGTTAGATTCCTTACCGAATAGTTCCAAAATTTTGAAGAAAGATGCCTCCCATTCCTATATCCATAATAGTGGCTCACTTTCAGACATTGACCATTGTATCGTTTCTTCT
>NW_027066995.1:0-16039 GCF_032884065.1 Artemia franciscana | reverse complement strand
TATTTCTATGAGTCATATGCAAGACGTCATTTTAGAATAGACTTTTTCACTATTCAATAAATAGATTAAAATCTATTTGAATCTAGAATCAAACTTTCTGTTTGATTCTAATAGAATCAATAGAATAGCACTAGTTCGTATGTGACGTCTTGCATATGGTTCTAGAATTCTAATCTATTGATTCTAGACCAGCTAGAATCAATAGTAGATAGAACAGTGAAAGTTTGATTCTAGCTAGTCTATCTACTATTTCTATGAGTCATATGCAAGACGTCATTTTAGAAAAGACTTTTTCACTATTCAATAAATAGATTCAAATCTATTTGAATCTAGAATCAAACTTTCTGTTTGATTCTAATAAAATCAATAGAATAGCACTAGTTCGTATGTGACGTCTTGCATATGGTTCTAGAATTCTAATCTATTGATTCTAGCTAGTCTATCTACTATTTCTATGAGTCATATGCAAGACGTCATTTTAGAAAAGACTTTTTCACTATTCAATAAATAGATTCAAATCTATTTGAATCTAAAAACCAAACTTTCTGTTTGATTCTAATAGAATCAATAGAATAGCACTAGTTCGTATGTGACGTCTTGCATATGGTTCTAGAATTCTAATCTATTGATTCTAGCTAGTCTATCTACTATTTCTATGAGTCATATGCAAGACGTCATTTTAGAAAAGACTTTTTCACTATTCAATAAATAGATTCAAATCTATTTGAATCTAGAATCAAACTTTCTGTTTGATTCTAATAGAATCAATATAATAGCACTAGTTCGTATGTGACGTCTTGCATATGGTTCTAGAATTCTAATCTATTGATTCTAGCTAGTCTATCTACTATTTCTATGAGTCATATGCAAGACGTCATTTTAGAAAAGACTTTTTCACTATTCAATAAATAGATTCAAATCTATTTGAATCTAGAATCAAACTATCTGTTTGATTCTAATAGAATCAATAGAATAGCACTAGTTCGTATGTGACGTCTTGCATATGGTTCTAGAATTCTAATCTATTGATTCTAGACCAGCTAGAATCAATAGTAGATAGAACAGTGAAAGTTTGATTCTAGCTAGTCTATCTAATATTTCTATGAGTCATATGCAAGACGTCATTTTAGAAAAGACTTTTTCACTATTCAATAAATAGATTCAAATCTTTTTGAATCTAGAATCAAACTTTCTGTTTGATTCTAATAGAATCAATAGAATAGCACTAGTTCGTATGTGACGTCTTGCATATGGTTCTAGAATTCTAATCTATTGATTCTAGCTAGTCTATCTACTATTTCTATGAGTCATATGCAAGACGTCATTTTAGAAAAGACTTTTTCACTATTCAATAAATAGATTCAAATCTATTTGAATCTAGAATCAAACTTTCTGTTTGATTCTAATAGAATCAATAGAATAGCACTAGTTCGTATGTGACGTCTTGCATATGGTTCTAGAATTCTAATCTATTGATTCTAGACCAGCTAGAATCAATAGTAGATAGAACAGTGAAAGTTTGATTCTAGCTAGTCTATCTACTATTTCTATGAGTCATATGCAAGACGTCATTTTAGAAAAGACTTTTTCACTATTCAATAAATAGATTCAAATCTATTTGAATCTAGAATCAAACTTTCTGTTTGATTCTAATAGAATCAATAGAATAGCACTAGTTCGTATGTGACGTCTTGCATATGGTTCTAGAATTCTAATCTATTGATTCTAGCTAGTCTATCTACTATTTTTATGAGTCATATGCAAGACGTCATTTTAGAAAAGACTTTTTCACTATTCAATAAATAGATTCAAATCTATTTGAATCTAGAATCAAACTTTCTGTTTGATTCTAATAGAATCAATAGAATAGCACTAGTTCGTATGTGACGTCTTGCATATGGTTCTAGAATTCTAATCTATTGATTCTAGACCAGCTAGAATCAATAGTAGATAGAACAGTGAAAGTTTGATTCTAGCTAGTCTATCTACTATTTCTATGAGTCATATGCAAGACGTCATTTTAGAAAAGACTTTTTCACTATTCAATAAATAGATTCAAATCTATTTGAATCTAGAATCAAACTTTCTGTTTGATTCTAATAGAATCAATAGAATAGCACTAGTTCATATGTGACGTCTTGCATATGGTTCTAGAATTCTAATCTATTGATTCTAGCTAGTCTATCTACTATTTCTATGAGTCATATGCAAGACGTCATTTTAGAATAGACTTTTTCACTATTCAATAAATAGATTAAAATCTATTTGAATCTAGAATCAAACTTTCTGTTTGATTCTAATAGAAACAATAGAATAGCACTAGTTCGTATGTGACGTCTTGCATATGGTTCTAGAATTCTAATCTATTGATTCTAGACCAGCTAGAATCAATAGTAGATAGAACAGTGAAAGTTTGATTCTAGCTAGTCTATCTACTATTTCTATGAGTCATATGCAAGACGTCATTTTAGAAAAGACTTTTTCACTATTCATTAAATAGATTCAAATCTATTTGAATCTAGAATCAAACTTTCTGTTTGATTCTAATAAAATCAATAGAATAGCACTAGTTCGTATGTGCCGTCTTGCATATGGTTCTAGAATTCTAATCTATTGATTCTAGCTAGTCTATCTACTATTTCTATGAGTCATATGCAAGACGTCATTTTAGAAAAGACTTTTTCACTATTCAATAAATAGATTCAAATCTATTTGAATCTAAAAACCAAACTTTCTGTTTGATTCTAATAGAATCAATAGAATAGCACTAGTTCGTATGTGACGTCTTGCATATGGTTCTAGAATTCTAATCTATTGATTCTAGCTAGTCTATCTACTATTTCTATGAGTCATATGCAAGACGTCATTTTAGAAAAGACTTTTTCACTATTCAATAAATAGATTCAAATCTATTTGAATCTAGAATCAAACTTTCTGTTTGATTCTAATAGAATCAATATAATAGCACTAGTTCGTATGTGACGTCTTGCATATGGTTCTAGAATTCTAATCTATTGATTCTAGCTAGTCTATCTACTATTTCTATGAGTCATATGCAAGACGTCATTTTAGAAAAGACTTTTTCACTATTCAATAAATAGATTCAAATCTATTTGAATCTAGAATCAAACTATCTGTTTGATTCTAATAGAATCAATAGAATAGCACTAGTTCGTATGTGACGTCTTGCATATGGTTCTAGAATTCTAATCTATTGATTCTAGACCAGCTAGAATCAATAGTAGATAGAACAGTGAAAGTTTGATTCTAGCTAGTCTATCTAATATTTCTATGAGTCATATGCAAGACGTCATTTTAGAAAAGACTTTTCACTATTCAATAAATAGATTCAAATCTATTTGAATCTAGAATCAAACTTTCTGTTTGATTCTAATAGAATCAATAGAATAGCACTAGTTCGTATGTGACGTCTTGCATATGGTTCTAGAATTCTAATCTATTGATTCTAGCTAGTCTATCTACTATTTCTATGAGTCATATGCAAGACGTCATTTTAGAAAAGACTTTTTCACTATTCAATAAATAGATTCAAATCTATTTGAATCTAGAATCAAACTTTCTGTTTGATTCTAATAGAATCAATAGAATAGCACTAGTTCGTATGTGACGTCTTGCATATGGTTCTAGAATTCTAATCTATTGATTCTAGACCAGCTAGAATCAATAGTAGATAGAGCAGTGAAAGTTTGATTCTAGCTAGTCTATCTACTATTTCTATGAGTCATATGCAAGACGTCATTTTAGAAAAGACTTTTTCACTATTCAATAAATAGATTCAAATCTATTTGAATCTAGAATCAAACTTTTTTGTTTGATTCTAATAGAATCAATAGAATAGCACTAGTTCGTATGTGACGTCTTGCATATGGTTCTAGAATTTTAATCTATTGATTCTAGACCAGCTAGAATCAATAGTAGATAGAACAGTGAAAGTTTGATTCTAGCTAGTCTATCTAATATTTCTATGAGTCATATTCAAGACGTCATTTTAGAAAAGACTTTTTCACTATTCAATAAATAGATTCAAATCTATTTGAATCTAGAATCAAACTTTCTGTTTGATTCTAATAGAATCAATAGAATAGCACTAGTTCGTATGTGACGTCTTGCATATGGTTCTAGAATTCTAATCTATTGATTCTAGCTAGTCTATCTACTATTTCTATGAGTCATATGCAAGACGTCATTTTAGAAAAGACTTTTTCACTATTCAATAAATAGATTCAAATCTATTTGAATCTAGAATCAAACTTTCTGTTTGATTCTAATAGAATCAATAGAATAGCACTAGTTCGTATGTGACGTCTTGCATATGGTTCTAGAATTCTAATCTATTGATTCTAGACCAGCTAGAATCAATAGTAGATAGAACAGTGAAAGTTTGATTCTAGCTAGTCTATCTACTATTTCTATGAGTCATATGCAAGACGTCATTTTAGAAAAGACTTTTTCACTATTCAATAAATAGATTCAAATCTATTTGAATCTAGAATCAAACTTTCTGTTTGATTCTAATAGAATCAATAGAATAGCACTAGTTCGTATGTGACGTCTTGCATATGGTTCTAGAATTCTAATCGAGTGATTCTAGCTAGTCTATCTACTATTTCTATGAGTCATATGCAAGACGTCATTTTAGAAAAGACTTTTTCACTATTCAATAAATAGATTCAAATCTATTTGAATCTAGAATCAAACTTTCTGTTTGATTCTAATAGAATCAATAGATTAGCACTAGTTCGTATGTGACGTCTTGCATATGTTTCTAGAATTCTAATCTATTGATTCTAGCGAGTCTATCTACTATTTCTATGAGTCATATGCAAGACGTCATTTTAGAAAAGACTTTTTTCACTATTCAATAAATAGATTCAAATCTATTTGAATCTAGAATCAAACTTTCTGTTTGATTCTAATAGAATCAATAGAATAGCACTAGTTCGTATGTGACGTCTTGCATATGGTTCTAGAATTCTAATCTATTGATTCTAGACCAGCTAGAATCAATAGTAGATAGAACAGTGAAAGTTTGATTCTGGCTAGTCTATCTACTATTTCTATGAGTCATATGCAAGACGTCATTTTAGAAAAGACTTTTTCACTATTCAATAAATAGATTCAAATCTATTTGAATCTAGAATCAAACTTTCTGTTTGATTCTAATAAAATCAATAGAATAGCACTAGTTCGTATGTGACGTCTTGCATATGGTTCTAGAATTCTAATCTATTGATTCTAGCTAGTCTATCTACTATTTCTATGAGTCATATGCAAGACGCCATTTTAGAAAAGACTTTTCACTATTCAATAAATAGATTCAAATCTATTTGAATCTAGAATCAAACTTTCTGTTTGATTCTAATAGAATCAATAGAATAGCACTAGTTCGTATGTGACGTCTTGCACATGGTTCTAGAATTCTAATCTATTGATTCTAGACCAGCTAGAATCAATAGTAGATAGAACAGTGAAAGTTTGATTCTAGCTAGTCTATCTACTATTTCTATGAGTCATATGCAAGACGTCATTTTAGAAAAGACTTTTTCACTATTCAATAAATAGATTCAAATCTATTTGAATCTAGAATAAACTTTCTGTTTGATTCTAATAGAATCAATAGAATAGCACTAGTTCGTATGTGACGTCTTGCATATGGTTCTAGAATTCTAATCTATTGATTCTAGCTAGTCTATCTACTATTTCTATGAGTCCAATGCAAGACGTCATTTTAGAAAAGACTTTTTCACAATTCAATAAATAGATTCAAATCTATTTGAATCTAGAATCGAACTTTCTGTTTGATTCTAATAGAATCAACAGAATAGCACTAGTTCGTATGTGACGTCTTGCATATGGTTCTAGAATTCTAATCTATTGATTCTAGCTAGTCTATCTACTATTTCTATGAGTCATATGCAAGACGTCATTTTAGAAAAGACTTTTTCACTATTCAATAATAGATTCAAATCTATTTGAATCTAGAATCAAACTATCTACTATTTCTATGAGTCATATGCAAGACGTCATTTTAGAAAAGACTTTTTCACTATTCAATAAATAGATTCAAATCTATTTGAAAGTAGAATCAAACTTTCTGTTTGATTATAATAAAATCAATAGAATAGCACTAGTTCGTATGTGACGTCTTGCATATGGTTCTAGAATTCTAATCTATTGATTCTAGCTAGTCTATCTACTATTTCTATGAGTCATATACAAGACGTCATTTTAGAAAAGACTTTTTCACTATTCAATAAATAGATTCAAATCTATTTGAATCTAGAATCAAACTTTCTGTTTGATTCTAATAGAATCAATAGAATAGCACTAGTTCGTATGTGACGTCTTGCATATGGTTCTAGAATTCTAATCTGTTGATTCTAGACCAGCTAGAATCAATAGTAGATAGAACAGTGAAAGTTTGATTCTAGCTAGTCTATCTACTATTTCTATGAGTCATATGCAAGACGTCATTTTAGAAAAGACTTTTTCACTATTCAATAAATAGATTCAAATCTATTTGAATCTAGAATCAAACTTTCGGTTGGATTCTAATAGAATCAATAGAATAGCACTAGTTCGTATGTGACGTCTTGCATATGGTTCTAGAATTCTAATCTATTGATTCTAGCTAGTCTATCTACTATTTCTATGAGTCATATGCAAGACGTCATTTTAGAAAAGACTTTTCACTATTCAATAAATAGATTCAAATCTATTTGAATCTAGAATCAAACTTTCTGTTTGATTCTAATAGAATCAATAGAATAGCACTAGTTCGTATGTGACGTCTTGCATATGGTTCTAGAATTCTAATCTATTGATTCTAGACCAGCTAGAATCAATAGTAGATAGAACAGTGAAAGTTTGATTCTAGCTAGTCTATCTACTATTTCTATGAGTCATATGCAAGACGTCATTTTAGAAAAGACTTTTTCACTATTCAATAAATAGATTCAAATCTATTTGAATCTAGAATCAAACTTTCTGTTTGATTCTAATAGAATCAATAGAATAGCACTAGTTCATATGTGACGTCTTGCATATGGTTCTAGAATTCTAATCTATTGATTCTAGCTAGTCTATCTACTATTTCAATGAGTCATATGCAAGACGTCATTTTAGAATAGACTTTTTCACTATTCAATAAATAGATTAAAATCTATTTGAATCTAGAATCAAACTTTCTGTTTGATTCTAATAGAATCAATAGAATAGCACTAGTTCGTATGTGACGTCTTGCATATGGTTCTAGAATTCTAATCTATTGATTCTAGACCAGCTAGAATCAATAGTAGATAGAACAGTGAAAGTTTGATTCTAGCTAGTCTATCTACTATTTCTATGAGTCATAGGCAAGACGTCATTTTAGAAAAGACTTTTTCACTATTCAATAAATAGATTCAAATCTATTTGAATCTAGAATCAAACTTTCTGTTTGATTCTAATAAAATCAATAGAATAGCACTAGTTCGTATGTGACGTCTTGCATATGGTTCTAGAATTCTAATCTATTGATTCTAGCTAGTCTATCTACTATTTCTATGAGTCATATGCAAGACGTCATTTTAGAAAAGACTTTTTCACTATTCAATAAATAGATTCAAATCTATTTGAATCTAAAAACCAAACTTTCTGTTTGATTCTAATAGAATCAATAGAATAGCACTAGTTCGTATGTGACGTCTTGCATATGGTTCTAGAATTCTAATCTATTGATTCTAGCTAGTCTATCTACTATTTCTATGAGTCATATGCAAGACGTCATTTTAGAAAAGACTTTTTCACTATTCAATAAATAGATTCAAATCTATTTGAATCTAGAATCAAACTTTCTGTTTGATTCTAATAGAATCAATATAATAGCACTAGTTCGTATGTGACGTCTTGCATATGGTTCTAGAATTCTAATCTATTGATTCTAGCTTGTCTATCTACTATTTCTATGAGTCATATGCAAGACGTCATTTTAGAAAAGACTTTTTCACTATTCAATAAATAGATTCAAAATCTATTTGAATCTAGAATCAAACTATCTGTTTGATTCTAATAGAATCAATAGAATAGCACTAGTTCGTATGTGACGTCTTGCATATGGTTCTAGAATTCTAATCTATTGATTCTAGACCAGCTAGAATCAATAGTAGATAGAACAGTGAAAGTTTGATTCTAGCTAGTCTATCTAATATTTCTATGAGTCATATGCAAGACGTCATTTTAGAAAAGACTTTTTCACTATTCAATAAATAGATTCAAATCTATTTGAATCTAGAATCAAACTTTCTGTTTGATTCTAATAGAATCAATAGAATAGCACTAGTTCGTATGTGACGTCTTGCATATGGTTCTAGAATTCTAATCTATTGATTCTAGCTAGTCTATCTACTATTTCTATGAGTCATATGCAAGACGTCATTTTAGAAAAGACTTTTTCACTATTCAATAAATAGATTCAAATCTATTTGAATCTAGAATCAAACTTTCTGTTTGATTCTAATAGAATCAATAGAATAGCACTAGTTCGTATGTGACGTCTTGCATATGGTTCTAGAATTCTAATCTATTGATTCTAGACCAGCTAGAATCAATAGTAGATAGAGCAGTGAAAGTTTGATTCTAGCTAGTCTATCTACTATTTCTATGAGTCATATGCAAGACGTCATTTTAGAAAAGACTTTTTCACTATTCAATAAATAGATTCAAATCTATTTGAATCTAGAATCAAAACTTTCTGTTTGATTCTAATAGAATCAATAGAATAGCACTAGTTCGTATGTGACGTCTTGCATATGGTTCTAGAATTCTAATCTATTGATTCTAGCTAGTCTATCTACTATTTTTATGAGTCATATGCAAGACGTCATTTTAGAAAAGACTTTTTCACTATTCAATAAATAGATTCAAATCTATTTGAATCTAGAATCAAACTTTCTGTTTGATTCTAATAGAATCAATAGAATAGCACTAGTTCGTATGTGACGTCTTGCATATGGTTCTAGAATTCTAATCGAGTGATTCTAGCTAGTCTATCTACTATTTCTATGAGTCATATGCAAGACGTCATTTTAGAAAAGACTTTTTCACTATTCAATAAATAGATTCAAATCTATTTGAATCTAGAATCAAACTTTCTGTTTGATTCTAATAGAATCAATAGATTAGCACTAGTTCGTATGTGACGTCTTGCATATGTTTCTAGAATTCTAATCTATTGATTCTAGCTAGTCTATCTACTATTTCTATGAGTCATATGCAAGACGTCATTTTAGAAAAGACTTTTTCACTATTCAATAAATAGATTCAAATCTATTTGAATCTAGAATCAAACTTTCTGTTTGATTCTAATAGAATCAATAGAATAGCACTAGTTCGTATGTGACGTCTTGCATATGGTTCTAGAATTCTAATCTATTGATTCTAGACCAGCTAGAATCAATAGTAGATAGAACAGTGAAAGTTTGATTCTGGCTAGTCTATCTACTATTTCTATGAGTCATATGCAAGACGTCATTTTAGAAAAGACTTTTTCACTATTCAATAAATAGATTCCAATCTATTTGAATCTAGAATCAAACTTTCTGTTTGATTCTAATAAAATCAATAGAATAGCACTAGTTCGTATGTGACGTCTTGCATATGGTTCTAGAATTCTAATCTATTGATTCTAGCTAGTCTATCTACTATTTCTATGAGTCATATGCAAGACGTCATTTTAGAAAAGACTTTTTCACTATTCAATAAATAGATTCAAATCTATTTGAATCTAGAATCAAACTTTCTGTTTGATTCTAATAGAATCAATAGAATAGCACTAGTTCGTATGTGACGTCTTGCACATGGTTCTAGAATTCTAATCTATTGATTCTAGACCAGCTAGAATCAATAGTAGATAGAACAGTGAAAGTTTGATTCTAGCTAGTCTATCTACTATTTCTATGAGTCATATGCAAGACGTCATTTTAGAAAAGACTTTTTCACTATTCAATAAATAGATTCAAATCTATTTGAATCTAGAATCAAACTTTCTGTTTGATTCTAATAGAATCAATAGAATAGCACTAGTTCGTATGTGACGTCTTGCATATGGTTCTAGAATTCTAATCTATTGATTCTAGCTAGTCTATCTACTATTTCTATGAGTCCAATGCAAGACGTCATTTTAGAAAAGACTTTTTCACTATTCAATAAATAGATTCAAATCTATTTGAATCTAGAATCAAACTTTCTGTTTGATTCTAATAGAATCAACAGAATAGCACTAGTTCGTATGTGACGTCTTGCATATGGTTCTAGAATTCTAATCTGTTGATTCTAGCTAGTCTATCTACTATTTCTATGAGTCATATGCAAGACGTCATTTTAGAAAAGACTTTTTCACTATTCAATAAATAGATTCAAATCTATTTGAATCTAGAATCAAACTATCTACTATTTCTATGAGTCATATGCAAGACGTCATTTTAGAAAAGACTTTTTCACTATTCAATAAATAGATTCAAATCTATTTGAATCTAGAATCAAACTTTCTGTTTGATTCTAATAAAATCAATAGAATAGCACTAGTTCGTATGTGACGTCTTAAATATGGTTCTAGAATTCTAATCTATTGATTCTAGCTAGTCTATCTACTATTTCTATGAGTCATATACAAGACGTCATTTTAGAAAAGACTTTTTCACTATTCAATAAATAGATTCAAATCTATTTGAATCTAGAATCAAACTTTCTGTTTGATTCTAATAGAATCAATAGAATAGCACTAGTTCGTATGTGACGTCTTGCATATGGTTCTAGAATTCTAATCTATTGATTCTAGACCAGCTAGAATCAATAGTAGATAGAACAGTGAAAGTTTGATTCTAGCTAGTCTATCAACTATTTCTATGAGTCATATGCAAGACGTCATTTTAGAAAAGACTTTTTCACTATTCAATAAATAGATTCGAATCTATTTGAATCTAGAATCAAACTTTCTGTTTGATTCTAATAGAATCAATAAATAGCACTAGTTCGTATGTGACGTCTTGCATATGGTTCTAGAATTCTAATCTATTGACTCTAGCTAGTCTATTACTGTTTCTATGAGTCATATGCCAGACGTCATTTTAGAAAAGACTTTTTCACTATTCAATAAATAGATTCAAATCTATTTGAATCTAGAATCAAACTTTCTGTTTGATTCTAATAGAATCAATAGAATAGCACTAGTTCGTATGTGACGTCTTGCATATGGTTCTAGAATTCTAATCTATTGATTCTAGACCAGCTAGAATCAATAGTAGATAGAACAGTGAAAGTTTGATTCTAGCTAGTCTATCTACTATTTCTATGAGTCATATGCAAGACGTCATTTTAGAAAAGACTTTTTCACTATTCAATAAATAGATTAAAATCTATTTGAATGTAGAATCAAACTTTCTGTTTGATTCTAATAGAATCAATAGAATAGCACTAGTTTGTATGTGACGTCTTGCATATGGTTCTAGAATTCTAATCTATTGATTCTAGCTAGTCTATCTACTATTTCTATGAGTCATATACAAGACGTCATTTTAGAAAAGACTTTTTCACTATTCAATAAATAGTTTCAAATCTATTTGAATCTAGAATCAAACTTTCTGTTTGATTCTAATAGAATCAATAGAATAGCACTAGTTCGTATGTGACGTCTTGCATATGGTTCTAGAATTATAATCTATTGACTCTAGACCAGCTAGAATCAATAGTAGATAGAAGAGTGAAAGTTTGATTCTAGCTAGTCTATCTACTATTTCTAAGAGTCATATGCAAGATGTCATTTTAGAAAAGACTTTTTCACTATTCAATAAATAGATTCAAATCTATTTGAATCTAGAATCAAACTTTCGGTTTGATTCTAATAGAATCAATAGAATAGCACTAGTTCGTATGTGACGTCTTGCATATGGTTCTAGAATTCTAATCTATTGATTCTAGCTAGTCTATCTACTATTTCTATGAGTCATATGCAAGACGTCATTTTAGAAAAGACTTTTTCACTATTCAATAAATAGATTCAAATCTATTTGAATCTAGAATCAAACTTTCTGTTTGATTCTAATAGAATCAATAGAATAGCACTAGTTCGTATGTGACGTCTTGCATATGGTTCTAGAATTCTAATCTATTGATTCTAGACCAGCTAGAATCAATAGTAGATAGAACAGTGAAAGTTTGTTTCCAGCTAGTCTATCTACTATTTCTATGAGTCATATGCAAGACGTCATTTTAGAAAAGACTTTTTAACTATTCAATAAATAGATTCAAATCTATTTGAATCTAGAATCAAACTTTCTGTTTGATTCTAATAGAATCAATAGAATAGCACTAGTTCGTATGTGACATCTTGCATATGGTTCTAGAATTCTAATCTATTGATTCTAGACCAGCTAGAATCAATAGTAGATAGAACAGTGAAAGTTTGATTCTAGCTAGTCTATCTACTATTTCTATGAGTCATATGCAAGACGTCATTTTAGAAAAGACTTTTTCACTATTCAATAAATAGATTCAAATCTATTTGAATCTAGAATCAAAATTTCTGTTTGATTCAAATAGAATCAATAGAATAGCACTAGTTCGTATGTGACGTCTTGCAAATGGTTCTAGAATTCTAATCTATTGATTCTAGCTAGTCTATCTACTATTTCTATGAGTCATATGCAAGACGTCATTTTAGAAAAGACTTTTTCACTATTCAATAAATAGATTCAAATCTATTTGAATCTAGAATCAAACTTTCTGTTTGATTCTAATAGAATCAATAGAATAGCACTAGTTCGTATGTGACGTCTTGTATATGGTTCTAGAATTCTAATCTATTGATTCTAGACCAGCTAGAATCAATAGTAGATAGAACAGTGAAAGTTTGATTCTAGCTAGTCTATCTACTATTTCTATGAGTCATATGCAAGACGTCATTTTAGAAAAGACTTTTTCACTATTTAATAAATAGATTCAAATCTATTTGAATCTAGAACCAAAACTTTCTGTTTGATTCTAATAGAATCAATAGAATAGCACTAGTTCGTATGTGACGTCTTGCATATGGTTCTAGAATTCTAATCTATTGATTCTAGCTAGTCTATCTACTATTTCTATGAGTCATATGCAAGACGTCATTTTAGAAAAGACTTTTTCACTATTCAATAAATAGATTCAAATCTATTTGAATCTAGAATCAAACTTTCTGTTTGATTCTAATAGAATCAATAGAATAGCACTAGTTCGTATGTGATGTCTTGCATATGGTTCTAGAATTCTAATCTATTGATTCTAGCTAGTCTATCTACTATTTCTATGAGTCATATGCAAGACGTCATTTTAGAAAAGACTTTTTCACTATTCAATAAATAGATTCAAATCTATTTGAATCTAGAATCAAACTTTCTGTTTGATTCTAATAGAATCAAAAGAATAGCACTAGTTCGTATGTGACGTCTTGCATATGGTTCTAGAATTCTAATCTATTGATTCTAGACCAGCTAGAATCAATAGTAGATAGAACAGTGAAAGTTTGATTCTAGCTAGTCTATCTACTATTTCTATGAGTCATATGCAAGACGTTATTTTAGAAAAGACTTTTTCACTATTCAATAAATAGATTCAAATCTATTTGAATCTAGAATCAAACTTTCTGTTTGATTCTAATAGAATCAATAGAATAGCACTAGTTCGTATGTGACGTCTTGCATATGGTTCTATAATTCTAATCTATTGATTCTAGCTAGTCTATCTACTACTTCTATGAGTCATATGCAAGACGTCATTTTAGAAAAGACTTTTTCACTATTCAATAAATAGATTCAAATCTATTTGAATCTAGAATCAAACTTTCTGTTTGATTCTAATAGAATCAATAGAATAGCACTAGTTCGTATGTGACGACTTGCATATGGTTTTAGAATTCTAATCTATTGATTCTTGACCAGCTAGAATCAATAGTAGATAGAACAATGAAAGTTTGATTGTAGCTAGTCTATCTACTATTTCTATGAGTCATATGCAAGACGTCATTTTAGAAAAGACTTCTTCACTATTCAATAAATAGATTCAAATCTATTTGAATCTAGAATCAAACTTTCTGTTTGATTCTAATAGAATCAATAGAATAGCACTAGTTCGTATGTGACGTCTTGCATATGGATTTAGAATTCTAATCTATTGATTCTAGCTAGTCTATCTACTATTTCTATTAGTCATATGCAAGACGTCATTTTAGAAAAGACTTTTTCACTATTCAATAAATAGATTCAAATCTATTTGAATCTAGAATCAAACTTTCTGTTTGATTCTAATAGAATCAATAGAATAGCACTAGTTCGTATGTGACGTCTTGCATATGGTTCTAGAATTCTAATCTATAGATTCTAGACCAGCTAGAATCAATAGTAGATAAAACAGTGAAAGTTTGATTCTAGCTAGTCTATCTACTATTTCTATGAGTCATATGCAAGACGTCATTTTAGAAAAGACTTTTTCACTATTCAATAAATAGATTCAAATCTATTTGAATCTAGAATCAAACTTTCTGTTTGATTCTAATAGAATCAATAGAATAGCGCTAGTTCGTATGTGACGTCTTGCATATGGTTCTAGAATTCTAATCTATTGATTCTAGCTAGTCTATCTACTATTTCTATGAGTCATATGCAAGACGTCATTTTAGAAAAGACTTTTTCACTATTCAATAAATAGATTCAAATCTATTTGAATCTAGAATCAAACTTTCTGTTTGATTCTAATAGAATCAATAGAATAGCACTAGTTCGTATGTGACGTCTTGCATATGGTTCTAGAATTCTAATCTATTGATTCTAGACCAGCTAGAATCAATAGTAGATAGAACAGTGAAAGTTTCATTCTAGCTAGTCTATCTACTATTTCTATGAGTCATATGCAAGACGTCATTTTAGAAAAGACTTTTTCACTATTCAATAAATAGATTCAAATCTATTTGAATCTAGAATCAAACTTTCTGTTTGATTCTAATAGAATCAATAGAATAGCACTAGTTCGTATGTGACGTCTTGCATATGGTTCTAGAATTCTAATCTATTGATTCTAGACCAGCTAGAATCAATAGTAGATAGAACAGTGAAAGTTTCATTCTAGCTAGTCTATCTACTATTTCTATGAGTCATATGCAAGACGTCATTTTAGAAAAGACTTTTTCACTAATCAATAAATAGATTCAAATCTATTTGAATCTAGAATCAAACTTTCTGTTTGATTCTAATAGAATCAATAGAATAGCACTAGTTCGTATGTGACGTCTTGCATATGGTTCTAGAATTCTAATCTATTGATTCTAGACCAGCTAGAATCAATAGTAGATAGAACAGTGAAAGTTTGATTCTAGCTAGTCTATCTACTATTTCTATGAGTCATATGCAAGACGTCATTTTAGAAAAGACGATTTCACTATTCAATACATAGATTCAAATCTATTTGAATCTAGAATCAAACTTTCTGTTTGATTCTAATAGAACCAACAGAATAGCACTAGTTCGTATGTGACGTCTTGCATATGGTTCTAGAATTCTAATCTTTTGATTCTAGCTAGTCTATCTACTATTTCTATGAGTCATATGCAATACGTCATTTTAGAAAAGACTTTTTCACTATTAAATAAATAGATTCAAATCTATTTGAATCTAGAATCAAACTTTCTGTTTGATTCTAATAGAATCAATAGAATAGCACTAGTTCGTATGTGACGTCTTGCATATGGTTCTAGAATTCTAATCTATTGATTCTAGACCAGCTAGAATCAATAGTAGATAGAACAGTGAAAGCTTGATTCCAGCTAGTCTATCTACTATTTCTATGAGTCATATGCAAGACGTCATTTTAGAAAAGACTTTTTCACTATTCAATAAGTAGATTCAAATCTATTTGAATCTAGAATCAAACTTTCTGTTTGATTCTAATAGAATCAATAGAATAGCACTAGTTCGTATGTGACGTCTTGCATATGGTTCTAGAATTCTAATCTATT